>NW_018397260.1:122760-141249 GCF_002168275.2 Theobroma umbraticum | reverse complement strand
ATTCATGACTAACCTTATGAATTTAGAAAACTAATTTTCCTCAAATTTTTCATGTTTTGGCTCAAGACTTTATACAAGTTAATCAAGAATTAAGAACAAGTGAGATACATCTCCTCGTATTACTTGGGATAATGAATTCTCTTTTAACCACTCATTCACCTTTGCATGCTTCATGTTATACCCAAAAACACCTTGTTTAGGCATTTGGTTTCTTCCAAACTCGTAAGGGTGAAATCAAAGTATGTCATCCTCCATACAAGATGACTTGGTGTCTCAAGTCTAAGGACTAGTTGCATAACTATCACATGAGAACATTTTCCATAGACACTTGAGTGAAATACCAAATGGAGTTCTCATAGCGGGTCATGTTTAGTGAACTTGTTCTTTAACAAGAACCTATATATTATCCTCAAGTATCCCATATACTTCAATCTATGAGATCGATTGCTTACTTCTCACATAAGGAGGCTTAACATGTACCAGTCTTTGAGCATTGTCAATGCCTTGTCTTGACAATACAATGACCAGGAACAATTTTAGGAACATGGCTTTGATGCATAGTGATCTCATAATTATAATAACTTTATAATTCTCTTGCAAGGCCTTTATGTTTCATGGGCTTCATCCAATTAGTACTTAATAACTCCTTATTATTACACTAACATGAAGGAAAACCTCTATCACATAAAATTATGCGATTAAATATGCATTAAAGGACAATATATATTCCTTGACCAATCTAATTGGCTCAAAGGCATATACAAGCACATAAAACATATAAACCACACAACCATTGTTCAACATTGTTTGTCACAAAACATATAAACCACACAACCATTGTTCCACATTGTTCACCACAAAACAAAAAAAAAACATACCAAAGCAAAGACAATAAAAGCATAACTTAAGGATTGAGTTCATCATCCCTATCGGCACTACTTCCTAATCTTATTTTCTTGTCTTTTTATTTTTTCCTTTTTTTTTGGCATCATCTAAATGGTTTCAATCATAATCAAATGAAGGTGAAGATTCGTTAGTGCCAAAATGAACATTGAGAGGTTTGGGAGAGGAGTGGGATGGAGAGTCTAATGAAATAGACTAAGGGTCTTCAGATTTAGAGGATTGTTGGGTGAAAATCAATGCCAGTCTTGTAGACTTTCTTCTTCTGAGGGTTTTTTTCTTGGTGACCATAGTTTTCTAGCCTTTAGCAGTAGTTTTCTTTGCTACAAGATTAGTGTCAATAGCTTTACCCTTGTTTAGATGTGTTTCTTTTGTTGTTTGTTCTATTTCTAGTAGAGTTGACTGAGCTTCTTAATGCATCAATGCCTGTTGTTGTGCTTGGTTAGCTTTAGCTTCATTGATGATATCTCTTTTGGAGTCTGAAATGAGGATTTCTTCAGATTCTCGAGGGAAACTCACAGCATATTTTTCAATAGTTGAATGTTCTTTTTCCACTTGGGATTCTTTTTTTTTTCTTTTTCTTATACATTCTTTTTCGTGGTAGGTTATCTTTCTTTTTCTTTTTTCCCCTTATGCCTTTCTGTGGGTGTTTTTTTTTCCTATTCTTCTTGTTCAACATTTTTTTTCTAGAATCCTCATTTATAGCCTAATTCACATTTGGATTTTCAAGTATTTCCTTTTCAGTTTCCCTATCATGACTAGAAGTAGTACTTTCAAACTGTTCAGTAGCAGTTCTTTCACTTGACTGACTTGCAGTAAGAACTGAGGCTTTAGGAACTTTGGTTTCTTTAGTTGGATTTAATAGAGCTTTAAGCTGTTGAAGTTTTCCTTCATTCTTTACCATCTTCTTAACTTGATCAATCAACTTTCCATCAATTCTCATGAGGAGATTAAGCATCATGTCACTTTGAAGAGACGGTTGATTGGCCCTAGTGAAGGGTGTTAAAGGATTACTAGTTGGAGAGGGTAAAGGTGTACCTTTGTGATCTTAATACACTTAGTCCTTTTTATCTTGTATCCATTTTTAGTGCGCTACCCAAGAATATTCCCTGATCCTTGTTGTTCATGAAATCAAACTAAAATCTTCCACTTCAGATTCTCTTCTTTTTCATTAAGGCTATAAAGATATTGCCATATGGCATATTTGCTTTGTCCCCTAGTGTAGTTGTTTTAATTATTTCTACTGTGTATCTTCCTATATTCAATGGGATTTCATTAAAGACAACCTCCATTAGCCATAGATCCTATGCACTCACATAACTAAAGCTGCTACTTCTTCCATGGAGAGTAGTTGCTATGAAATAATAAGGAATTTTGAGTTGAGCATTATTGATCTCACTAGCCTAGCTTCTAGAGGGAAACTTCTCCATCTTTCAAGGGATAACTTCCCATGGATGGTTTAGCTCAAATTTCTCAAGCATTTTGTATTCTATTACTTCAAATTCAGTCTTTAGGAATTCTTTTAGTTCTTGAGAACTAATTTGAAAATCTTTACCATCTAAGAATGCATTTAATCTATCCTTTGCAAATTTCTTTCCTTCTTCTAGTTTAGTTTTGTCAATAGCTATACTAGAATATAGCTCCTTAATCAGAGTTGGACTATACATTCTATCTCTAAACGTACTCATATATCTTAATTTCATAAATTAAAAATATCTTTTCAAATATTCTTTTACACTCGATGAATCATTAAAGCTATCCCAATCAAAAAATTTTCCATAGGAAATTATGGCATTCTCGATTCTCCTAAATCTATCAACATGTATGTCATTTTGAAATTGAAAAAAAGAAACAGTACCTTTTCTTGTCGTAGCTTTTACATCTGTCGGTCTTTTCTCTTTCTTTGTCATTTTCCTTTTGTTTCCTTTTTTCTTCTCTGTTGAATGGCATTTGATTTTTCTTTTCCTTTTGGGAGAATGTGATGAAGAATCATCAGTTTTCTTTTTACCTTTCCCTTTTCGGTTACCTTGTGAGTGAAAGAATTTTTTGCCATGGGATTTTCTTTCCTAGAGTTTCTTGGATTCTAGAGGAAAATATAGAGAAGAAAATCTAAGGTTTCTTTTCCTTTTGGGAGAATGTGATGAAGAATCATTAGTTTTCCTTTTACCTTTCCCTTTTCGGTTACCTTGTGAGTGAAAGAATTTTTTGCCATGGGATTTTCTTTCCTAGGGTTTCTTGGATTTCAAAGGAAAATACAGAGAGGAAAATCTAACGTCTTTTGGGTATTTGATTTTTAATGTAACTGATTTGCTAAGTAGGTGGATGGTCTTTTATGGGGATTTATAACTGGTTACCCACGTTCTGAGTGGGAACTATTTTGTACCACCTGCTTAGTTTTTTTTTTTTTTGAAAAATTCCCATGCGATAGATTTTTTTTTTCACAGTTATCTTCTAATCAATTAGAGGAAGCCTTAATCAATTACTATGCTTTTGACTTGGTAGCCCTTTAACTACAAGACTTGCATTAATCGATTAAGGGAGTTGCTAATTGAGTATTATCTCACTGACTCAGGTTAACCCCATAATATAACTATTTTAATTGAATAGGAAAATCCTTAACTGATTAGAATGAATCTTATCTTTCACGTAGGGTCTTTTGGCTAGCCAAAAATATTCACTAATCAATTACATCAAGCAACAGACACTATCATAAAAAACATTATTACTTCAGCATAATTTAGATTTCAGTACCATCAATCATCCCTAAATCTCTCTTAATTCTACAAAATGTTCTTCATTCAAACGTCAACCAATTGATGCGAGGTATCTGCAAAATATATTTCAATATCTCTCTTAAGCACATGATCTTTAATGAAATGATGTCTTATTTTTATGTGCTTTGTTTTAGAATGTTGAACAAGATTTTTGGAGATAATAATGGCATTACTATTATCACAATATATGGGAACCTTATGCATAGCCATTCCAAAATCATTTAGATGCTACCTACTCCATAGAATTTGTGCACAACAACTACCTAATGATATATACTTAGCTTCAGTAGTTGATAGAGCAGCCGAATTTTGTTTCTTGTAAGACCATGACACAAACATGTTTCCAAAGAATTGACGAGTACCACTAGTGCTTTTTCAATCAATTTTACTACTAGCAAAATCAGCATCAGAGTAGCCAAAAAGATTAAAGATGGACCTTTTGGATACCATAAGCCTAAGTTTTGAGTATCTAAGAGATATCTAAAATTCCTTTTCATCGCAGTCAAATGTGATCCTTGGGACATGATTGGAATCTTGCACATAGGCACATACTAAATAATATATCAAGTTTACTTGTAGTGAGATAAATAAGTGAACTAATCATACCTCTATAGAACCTTTGGTCCAGATCTTTTCCTTTATCATCTTTGTCAAGCTTTGCTAAAGGGCTCATAGGAGTTCTAATGACTTCATATTCATCACATTGAACTTTTTCAACATTTCTTTGGTATACTTCCTTTGGTTGATGAATATTCCATCTTCAGATTGCTTGATTAGTAGACCAAGGAAAAACTTTAGTTCTCCTATCATGCTCATTGCAAATTCTCCTTGCATTTCTTTAGCAAAATCTCACACAACCTTTCATTAGAAACACCAAATACTAGATCATCAACAAAAATTTGAACGATAATCAAATCAGTCTCATTATTCTTAATAAACAAAGTATTATCAACTCTTCCCCTAGAATATCCTTTTTCAATCAAAAACATAAAAAGTCTTTCATACCACGAGAAGCTTGTTTTAATCCATATAGAGCTTTATGCAGTTTATATACATAGTCAATTTTATCAAACACTTCAAAACTAGGAGGCTGTTCAACATATACCTCTTCTTGTATAAAGCCATTAAGAAATGTACTTTTAATATCCATTTGAAACAATTTAAAGTTCATAAAGAATGCATAGGCAAGTAAAAGTCTAATAGCTTCTAGTCTAGCTATGGGAGCAAAAGTTTTATCATAATCAATAGCTTCTTCTTGATTATAGCCTTGAGTAACTAACCTTGCCTTATTTCTTACCACATTTCACAACTCATCCATCTTGTTCTTAAATACTCATTTTGCTCTAACAATTAGATGGTTGGTTGCCTTGGAGCCAAGGTCTAAACCTTGTTCTCTTCAAATTGGCCCAATTCTTCTTACATTGTAATCATCCAACTTTTTTCCTTTTCAACTTCCTCAAAGTTCCTTGGTTCAACTTGTGATATGAATGCTAGATACTCATAAGCTTATCTTAATCCCCCTCTAGTTTTGACACCTTCTGAAGGATCACTAATGATGAGTTCTTGGGAATAGTTACTTACAAATCTCCAACTCTTAGGAAGATCATTGTGTTATTCCTCAGTTCTTCGTAAGTATTCTAATGATGGCTCATCATCATCTTTTTCCTTTGAGCCCTCTTCATCACTTTCTTTGCTATCTAAAATCATCTTATCCATTTTCTTCTCAATGTCATCTGCATGATTATCATCAAGCACTAACATTCTTTATGTAGTATTAGTCTCCTCAAAAACAATATGAATTGACTGTTCTATAACTAGAGTTCTTTTGTTAAATACTTTGTCTGTTTTAAAGTTTAATGCATAGCCTAAGAAGATTGCCTCATCACTCATAGCATTAAATTTTCCCAAGATGTGTTTCCATTATTCAAAACAAAGCATTTGCATCCAAAACTCCTTAGGTAAGAAATATTTGGTTTTCTTCCTTTGTAAAGCTCATAAGAGGTTTTAGAAATCATAGCTATAATGGAAACTCTATTCAAAATGTAAGCTACAATATTCACTAGTTCAGCCCAAAAGTATTTTGGCATGTTGTTTTATGCAAAGCATTGTCCTTGCCATTTCTTTCAAGGTCCTATTTTTTCTTTCAACAACTCCATTTTATTATGGAGTTCTAAAAGCAGAAAAATTGTAATCAAAACCATTTTCATTACAAAAAATTTCAAAATTATCGCTTTCAAATGCACCACCATGATTGCTCCTAACATTAACAACAATGAGGCCTCTTTCATTTTGAACTCTTTTACAATGTTTAAAAAAAAATTGACAATGCATCATCTTTATGAGCAAGAAAATATACCCATGTATATCTAGAGTAATCATCTACAATAATAAAGCCATATTGACTTGCCACCTAGACTAGCAATAGTGATTGGTCCAAACAAGTCAACATGTAATAGTTCAAGTGGCCTAGAAGTTGATATTACTTTCTTAGATTTAAAGGAACTTTTAACTTGTTTTCCAAATTAACATGTATCACAAATCGTGTCGTTTTGAAATGGTATCTTTGGAAGTCCAATGACCAAGTCTTTTCTCAAAAGTTTCGAAGTTGTGTGCATACTAACATGTCTTAACCTTCTAAGCCACAAGCAACTATCACAAACATCATTGACAATAAAGCATGATTCACTAGTCTTAATTTCATCAAGGAAAATGACATACATATTTTTAATTCTTTTACCAATGAATGCTACTTTGTTAGTGTTAACATTAATTACTTGACATGCATGGGAATCAAAACATACTCTAAAACCTTTATCACAAAGCTGACTAATGCTTAGCAAATTATGTTTTAACACTTCAACAAATAAGACATGCTTGATTTATGTTTAAGATGTCTTATCGATGGTTCCAATTCCTTCAATAACACCCTTGGAGTCATCACCAAAGGAAACACTACCACACTTCTTCCTATCAAGCTTAGTAATTAAGTTTTCATTGCTGGTCATGTGTCTTGAACAGCCATTGTCCAAGTACCAAGGCTGCGTTTTCTTTGGTTGAGCTTCAAAACATTGATCCTTTTGTCCTTACTCAACCTACAAAATAGATTTTTAGTTTTTCTTTAAAGGTACCCATACTTTGATGGGTCCTTGGGGGTTAGTAACCACATGGAATCCTTGCAAAACCTAAACCAATTTGGTTTTAGGGAAGATTCTATTAGAATGAAACCATTCATTGGACAAATGACCTTTCCTACTACGCACATAACAGTGACATGAGACAGCATTAATTTTCTTTCTAAGGCTTGTTTTTCTTTTAAACTCTTCTTCATCTTTTGATTTCAATTTTAGTCTTTCTTCTCTATCGACTTTAAGTGTAGATTTTCATTAACAACTCTTTGTAATTCAAAACTTTTTCTTTCTAATTCAAGATTTAAGAATTCAAAATCAGTTTTGGATTGTTCTATTTCAATTTGAAGCATGTTCCTTTGTTAAAAAATAAAGTTGTACTTATGCTTATTTTTTCTAGGTCTTCATTTAATGTAACAGCCTTTTTCTTTACAGTCTTATATTTTAAAGCAAGTGTTTTCAAATTCAGCATATAGGCAGTCATATTCATCTTGCAAATCATCATACGAAATATCACATGAATTAAAAGTTACCTCAATTTCTTTTTCCTTTGCCATTAAGCAGAAATTGGCTCTTTCTTCCAATTTTTCTTCTTCTTCTTCTAAACTTGATGAATCACTATTGGCTCATGTTGCTGCCACCATTGCTTTTTTTGGTTTCTTTATTTTCTTTAAGGTTTCTTCTTTGAGTAATGGACATTCTGATCTGAAATGTCTTAGATTTTTGCATTCAAAACACACGATCTCATCCTTTCTACTTAAATCACCCTTGTGCTTATTTTTTTCAAAAGGAACCTTGATCCTTCTTGTAATTTTTCTTCCAAACGTTCTGCTTTTTTGTCCCATTAGCTTTCTAAATTGTCTGGCCATCATGGCTTGCTTTTCATCATTATCACTTGATAGTCCTTTTAACTCTTCTGTAAGTAAACTAATCTTGAGTGCTAAATTTTTCTTATTCACTTTAGCTTATTTCTTTTCCTCTTATTCTTCTTCTTTCATTTTGAGTTCATGTGTGAGGAGTGAGTCACAAATTTCATCAAGTGTGACCACATTGAGATCTTTGACCTCTTGAATAGTTGTGACTTTGGGTTTCCATCTTTTGGGGAGGCATTTAAGTAATCTTTTTATGAGCTCATGTTCAAGAATGGTTTTACCAAGTTTATTGAGCTTGTTTGTAATATTGGTAAACCTATCAAACATGGTAGTGATATCTTACCTTGATTCCATTTTAAACATTTCATTATTATTGGTGAGTAAGGCAATTTTGAACTCCTTTACTTGTGATGTCCCCTTATGAATGAGTTTAAGTTTTTGCCAAATCTCTTTGGCTGTTGTATAACTAGAGATTTTGTTGAATTCTAAAGAAGTAAGTGCATAATGAAGGGTGTTGGTGGCTTTAAAATTTTTTTATACCTTTTTGACTTCAGCCTCAATCCATTTGGCTCTAGGATTAGGCATTTTCTCACCAGTTATGAAACTAGGTGAGGTGGGAATAGATGACCCTTCCGTAATAACATCCCACATTTCATAGTTAAGGGCTCTAATGTATACAGACATCTTAGTACTTCAATAGGCATAATTTGATCCATCAAATAGAAGAGGCTTATTTGTGGATTGACCCTTGGCAACAATTGACTTTTCCAAAGCCATGTGGATTTTCCTTAAGGATGTTAAGCCTTAATTTTGAAGGTATGGCTTTGATACCACTAGTTGGTCCTGTTGGAGTGCTAGAGGGGGGTGAATAGCACTAAAAATTTTCTATTCAGCCCTTTAGAGCTTGAAGAGTTCTTAATCAACTAGATGGAGGGAAAGATTAGAACTTGTTAGAATTACAAGACAACAAGTAAAGAAAGGTAAAGGGAAGTGGACAATGCAAGAGTATTTATAGTGGTTCGATCCTCTTGACCGACATCCACTACCTTGATCTCCAAGTCAATAATTTTTAACCCAACTTCACTACACTGGTGGAATTAACAGCTTCCACCAGGCTTTTACAAGGTACGCTTCTATCCCAAGCTTTAATCGCTTACAACAAGCTTTAGAGTGCTTTCCATACTCTAATTTCCCAAGAAAAAGATGAAAAGGAAGTACAACTAAGTACCTTTACAAGTCTAGACAGATTACAATCAAGTTCAAACATTTTTCCTGGATATAGAATGAAGAACAAATGTTTTTTGGTGAAGAATGTTTGGCTTTTTGCTCAAAGTAGCTCTTTTCTCTTTAAATCTATTTTCTTTGACCGTTGGAGCTTCCTTTTATATTTGAGAGTCAGATTTTTATATTAAAGGCAGTTTATAGAAGTTAGAAACAACTCTAATGCCCTTCTAGTTGCTATTTTGCCCTCTAGTGCTTAAATTTAAAAAGGTAAACAAACTTCGATTAACCAATTACAGGCAGCTCTAACCGATTATAGCTTCTCTGTCTTGCATTGCCTTGCTATTGTGTTTTCTGCTTTAATTGATTATAGAAGGCTCTAACCTATTAAGAGTTCTCTGTCTTCAGATGTCTCTTCTTCAGCAGACTTCCTCTAACTTGTTGCAGTAGGATCTCGGTGGATTGATGTGATTGTATAAAGCATGGATTTTAAAAATTTCTTTTATAAAGGAAGCAAGAAATCCAATTACACAAGCGGAAACACACATCATTATTATTGTAAGTAACATAATCACATCCTAAAAAATAAGAATATATTAAGTAAGAAAAATCATACTTTTTATTTTGAGATTCTTATTTTTGGACACTACCACACCAATGAATGATTTCTTGACCAAACAAGTTTACCATTTAGTCTTCAAAAATACTTTCAACTTGAACCTTGAGTGGACAAGGTGTGAAATGCAAGACTACAAGATAGCAACCGATTTTATCTCTCTTTTCTCAAAAAAGTTTGGAGGAGGAGAAGAGAAGTGATGGCTAAAACTTTTTCAAGAAAAAGTACAATCACTCTATTCTTCCAATCTCTTCTCTTTTTATTAAAACTCTAGCATCAAAGGTTTAATCAAAATGAAACACCTTTGAATCAATCTTGACTATGCATTTAGAGTTGTGGAAGCATCAAACATGCTCCATAATTATCAAAATTAAAATTAAAAAATAAAAAATTTAATTCTTTAATTATCATTTAGAGTTCTTGATAAAATAAAACTCCTTATTAAATAATAAATCTTATTTTATTATTGTTCATCTTTATGTAAAAAGAATTAATAATAAATAAAAGAGTGATAGTCAAACATGGAGTCTCGTTTTATCAACATGGATGTCTAGATTTATTTTGCAAGAATCCTCCTAACATTATCTTAATTTAAGAAAACTCTTGTCTTTAATTGAGACAAAAATATTTTATCTAGTCTAAATTGAGACAAATATGTTTTCTTGTCTAGATTAAGATAAAAAATATTTTCTTGTCTTAAATTAAGACAAACATATTTTCTTATCTAAATTAATACCAAACATGTTTCTTGTCCAAAATAAGACAATACATTAAAGCTACCATTTTTTTATACAATTTAATTAATCAAATTAAAACATACATTCCAACTTAAACAAGTTGAATTCTATGAAGCTAAGTGGGTAATCTATTTGGACATAGATATTCCAACTCCAATAAACTTAGAATTATTCTTAATCTCATTAAAAATAATTCAAGCTCATTAACCATTAAATCACTCTAATATAGATTCATGGTTGCACTTTTGGATTAACTATAATTACAGAAAATAATTTAATACTTGATATCAATTATTAGTTATCTAATTGCAGACGTTATATTGTGAACCCTCATAAACATCCAATGATAAAAAGTGAAATTACCATTTTCCCTTTTATGCCAATTTTGTCCCTTAGTCTCAAATTTCATCCAATTAGTGATTCAATACTCTAGATCTAATCTTTTGAGCATCCAGATGTGATAAGAAGCTAATTCATCAATCTACTAGGCCTAGATTAATCACTAATCTTCTTGAAATCATTGAAAGTGATGTTAATGCTATGAACTCCATTATCTGGATATATGTTCCCCAATGTTCTTCTCGATTATAATCCTAATGTACGGAGTCTAGATTAATGCTTTATGATGATCATGCTCATAGTAAATTAAAGATTATAAGGAGATTAAACATGAGTCACTATCCATTATGAGTTTGATTATACTATAAGCAAATGCATAAGTGTGGGATCAAGATTAAGTAACGGTAAAACTTAAATTTGATTCTCATATGATTCCAGTTCACGTTATAGTGTCATTACTCAAAGTTAACCATTTCAATGATTTGAGACTCATCATTCCCTTAAAATGAATCACATTGGTTTCGTTGGAAGTAATTTGGACACTACAACCTTAACATAATAAAGTGACTAGTTTTATTATATGACTGTAGATAATTTTTAGATTTAATTAAAATACATGTTTCTTACGTATGACTCTTCATACAAATGTATTCTAATATCTCAATAGAATCATGGTACCTTAATAACTAGATAATGAATGCTTACTAAAACAAACTCTTTGTCTTATTATCAAAATGTACTTTCATTATGAATAAATTTAATGAAATTAAGTATGAGAAGATCCTTGCTTTCCAAGGCACCATATTCTCAAAATTCTTAACATAACTAGTTATGGTAGGCTCTAACTAGTTACAAACTTTCTATTTTCACTTATCTACATAGCAGTTTTTCTTTAATTGGATAGCTCTTCCCTTTACTAATTGAAGCTTTACTTCCTTCAACCATAACTAATTAAAACTAGCTTTAATCGGCTAAAAGATATTCGAATTTTGAACTTCTCCATTTTGGCTCCCTTCAACAGTCAACTATATTTTCAAATTTGTTTTTAGTGCTTGAAGATACTAGGACATTGTGCTCTAACCAATTAACCAGACCTCTTAATCGATTAGCATATTTCTGTTTTGCTTTAGCTTATCACACAGTCATGCCTTAATTGATTAAGGTCCCTTCTTAATGAGTTATTAAGGTTCTGTTTTTGTTCATAACTTGCTCTTTCCCTCTTAACTGATTAACTCTTCATTAAACTTAGCAAGCTCCTTGACTTGCTTTCAATTAACAGCTTTGTTAAGGGTATAAAATTAAATCTTGCACACTTAAATAATGAAGATAGAGATTAATGAATGAGGAATGTTTTGTTATCATTAAAAACACATGGAGTCAATAAGAACTTCCTCAATGTTATTATGAATAACAAAATGTCATACATGAATAACTCAAAATTGCAATTCCCATACAACCACAAATTGGCTTGTAGGACTTTTACTAACATTCTCCCAATCGCCTATGTATCAAATACCAATGTTCTCAATATGCCAATTATGCTTCTATTGGGACAGTGCTTTAGAAAAGGATTAGTAATATTATCCTCAATGGATATATGCTTTATGAAAATGTCTCCTCTTCTAATGATCTCCTTGATCACATGGTAATGTCATAATACATGATTGGATTTCTGATGAGACCTTGGTTCCTTTACTTGTGCAATGGTTCCATTGTTATCACAATATAAAAGTATTGGATCAACAATGCTAGAAACCACATTTAGCTTAGTAATGAATTTCTTAATCCAAATTGCATCTTTCGTTGCCTCAAACATAGAAATGTATTCGACCTCGATTGTAGAATCCATAGGCATCTCTTTTTAGGAACTCTTCCAATTCATTACACCTCTATTGAGTATAAACACATATCCACTTTGTGACTTGCTATCATCTTTGTTAGTTTGAAAACTTGCATCCATAAAACCCTTAACTTGAAGTTCGCTTCCTCCATAAAGCAAAAATACATCCTTAGTTCTTCGTAAGTACTTCGGGATGTTTTTCACAATTTTCTAGTGACCTTCACCAAGATTAACTAGGTATATGCTCGTGACACTTTGAGCATAAGATACATTTGGTTAAGTGCAAAGCATCGCATACATGATAAATCTTATTGCTGAAGCATATGGGATCTTATTTTTGTGATCTCTCTCCTCTTGAATCATTGGACACATGTCCTTGGAAAGATAGATGGCTTGTGACATAGGCAACTATCCCTTCTTGGACTCCATTATGCTAAGCATTTTTAGCACTTTGTCTATGTATATGGATTGGGAGAGACCTAGCAACTTTTTAGATCTATCTCTTTAGATCTTTATTCCTAGAATATAAGTTGCTTTTCCCAAATCCTTGATGGAGAATAGATTGGATAGCCAAATCCTTGTAGATTACAACAATGGTGTATCATTTCCTATTTGTAATAAGTCATCAACATAGAGCATTAGGAAAATTATGGCACTCTAACTAGCCCTTTTAAAGACATATGGTTCATATTCATTTTTTATAAAGTCAAACCCTTTTATAGCTTCATCAAAACCGATGTTTTAACTCTGATAAGCTTGCTTAAGTCCATAAATGGACTTTTGAAGCTTACACTCCTTATTAGCATTAGCATTGGATATAAAACTTTTAAGTTGTGTCATGTACACTTGCTCTCACAAGTTTCCATTAAGAAATGCAGTTTTAACATCCATTTTCCAAATTTCATAATCATCGTATGTAGCAATTGCAAGCAAAATCCTAATGGATTTAAGTATAGCAATTAGTGGAAAGGTTTCTTTAAAGACAATACCTTGTCTTTGTTTGTAACTTTTTGCTATGAGTCTAGCATTAAAGGTTTATAGCTTACCATCTACATCAATGTTTCTCTTAAAAACCCACTTGCACCAATAGGTTTTATCCCTTTAGGTGGATCCACCAAAGTCCATACTTGGCTGGTATCCATGGCATCCATTTCAGATTTCATGGCTTTTAGCCATTTCTCAGAATCAATGTCCAACATCGCATCCTTATAAGTTATAGGCTCGTCATTTATGGGCAATGCATCCCTTTCCAAGAGAAATCCACATTTCTTCAGAGCTTGACATATCCTATTAAACCTTTTGAGTGGTTGTGCCTTTTGAGATTGTGGTTGTACATTAGATGTCACAATCTCAGGCTCAAGTTATAATGGAATGTCAATTTGTGGGTCTCGAACTTCTTGGAGTACAACTTTATTCTCACTAGCCTTTTCATTTAAGAACTTTTTCTTAAGGAAAGTGGCATGCCTTAAGACAACCACTTTTTGCTCAATAGGATTATAGAAATAATATTTGTGCATTTCTTTAGGATATCCCACAAATTTATATTTGTTTGATCTCGCTCCTAGCTTATCAAATATTGTACGCTTCACAAAAGCAGTACATCCCCAAATCCTAGCATAAGACAAGTTAGGCCTTTTCTCACTCCATATCTCATATGGTGTCTTATCAACTGATTTGGTAGGAACTTGGTTCAGTATGCGAGGAGCAGTTTCTAGGGCATATCCCCAAAAAGATATAAAAATATTTGCATGACACATCATGGATTGAACCATGTCCAATAATGTTTGATTTCTTCTCTCAAACACCCCATTGTGTTGTGTAGTCCTTAAAGAAGTCCATTGTGCGAAAATCCCATTCTCTTTTAAATAATCCCAAAACTCTTGGCTAAGATATTTTCCTCCTTAATCAGATTTAAGAGTGAGAATACTCTTCCTAGTTTGTTTCTCAACCTCTGCTTTATATTCTTTGAACTAGTCAAAGGATTCAGATTTATATTTCATCAAATATACATAACCATAGTGAGTATGGTCATTTTTGAAGGTGATGAAGTAGGAGTATCCTCCTCTAGCATTAGAATTCATAGGACTATACACATCTGAATGTACAAGTCTTAGTAACACCCCAACTCATTAACCATTCTTGGTCAAAGGCGACTTGGTCATCTTATTAAGGAGAGAACACTCACATGTTCCATAAGATAGATAATTAAATGGATCGATATAACCTTGTTTGTGTAACTTGGTTAAGCGAGTCTCATTGATGTGTCCAACCCTACAGTGCTAAAAGTAAAATAGTTTTAGATCATCTTTCTTTGCTATCTTGACCTTTATTTTAAGCATGGGTCATTTAGGATCAAAAATATAGAGATTGTTCGAATATGTATCTGCACCATAATGCATCTTTCTTTTCGAGAAAGAACAATAATTGCCCTTAATGCAAAATTCAATATCATCATATAATGCCAAGTATGACATAAATATGATATTTTGAGACATGGAATAGTAGCAATCTCTTAATTCCAAGATCAACCTAGAAAGTAAAGGAATGGTAACTGTCCTCACAACCAGTGCAGCAACCTTTGCTTTATTTCCTACTCTTAAGACCACCTTGTTTTTTGTTAATCTTCTACTTGTTTCTATCACCATCATGTCATTACATAAGTGTGACCCATATCTAGTATCTAATAACCATGATGATGGATCAATAGTAGACAGATTTACTTCAATCATATACATGGTCAAAGGTGAAACTTTTACAAGTTTCCCATTCTTTGACCTTGTCAAGAAGGCAAGGATATCTTTCTTAATGACATCTATTCTTAATAGATATTTGAGAGCGTTTCTCAACTTGATATACTAGTCCAAACATTTTCACCTGAATTTCATGATGACATCAAGTATGTTGTACAAAGTATTGTGTAATCGCATTCTAACAACCTGGACATTTAAAGAACGTTTATGAGTAATCATGTATTATAATCAATTAAGATGAAATAGTAAATCTTAAATTGATTTCCCCACTATTTTCTTCAAGATGATAACCCTCCATATCACCTCAAGAAATCTTTACAAGGATTCTCTTAGTGGGCTAGGATCCCTATCCAATCTAATCATGACCTTGAGTGTGCTCAACAAACCATGATAGGCAGATTAGGTAGGTAACTAAGGTTACGAATTGTATCTCTATACAACTCCTAGATTAGCTAGGTGACAACACATTGTCTATCATATATGTTTCACCAAGCCATTGCCTTTAATTTCCATAATAATCAAGTTTCCAAGCATTTGAATTTTATGAAACTAATTGAGTAAGATCCACTAATAGCTTAAACATACTCATGTAAAAGTGTGACATTGAGTGTGGTCAACAACTCTCCGATTAAAAGAGTAGCTAGGTTATCTTGCTATATGGTGGAAGGCAATTTAATCATGCGTGGCATGTGACTCAATATTTATTGAGGGATTTTTTATTTTTGACTTAGTTAAGGTCTCATCTTTACATGCATGTTATTTATTAATTGCGTAAAATTAATCTATCTCATGCATACTACTTTGAATCACATAACATTTATTAAATCGTATAAACTAAATCTATCACATGCATTCTACTTTGAATGATTATGGACTTTATCTATATTAATTTTCTTGAGCCATCAAAGGAAATTATCTTGGTCAAACCTAGCTGATAACATACAACATATTGTAATATTCCTTTTTGTGTCTTCATTACGCCTTTAGGTCTTTATCTTTGAATTATAAAATAACTCCTAAATTAATCCAAATTCTACATTGATATGCAACTAATTACATTTTAGCAAAGAAACCTTGTGGTACATCCGAGGGAATTTAGGTGAGAAAGAAATTTTACAATCCTTGAAAATCAAGGGAAAGGTAGGGTACGTAGACCTTACTTAATAAATAAATACCATGATAAAATTTAACTATACATCCACAATTATATTTAGCCAGTCCATAATCATCCACATTCATCCATCCACATGAAAGTAAAATTAAAATTATGTCTTATTCTAATTGTGAATCATATGCACACCCAAAATTAGTGTGCAACTAATTTAGAGTTCATTTTTAATTCCATGTATGGAAACAATTTTTCATATATAGAAAGTCTTTACTAAGAAGTATTAGTAATATTATCCATTACTAATCTTATTAGAATTAGAATTAAAATATTATTACAAATTAAAACATTTTTAATTTGCAATCTTTAAACATTTTAAATAACTTTTACTAATCTTTTTACATTAAAGATTATGTGTCTTCATTTATCTATTCTCATTAGATAATTTAAATATAATATTTAAGACAACATTATCTTTAATTATATTTAAGTGTCCTACTTGAATTTCACTTCTTAAAAGAAGGAAATTAATTCATGATATTTAGCTTGTTCATATTTATCACATTCCTATATTTGTAGGAATCAAATTCTTAAATTTACGGATGTGATTAATTAAATTTTGATATCCTTGTTTTAAGGAATCAAATTCCCTAATTTAAATATATCAAAATTTATCTTTTCAGAACTTTTCCACAAGATATTGTTTAGTGAATTAGTGTTTTTAATTTCACCAATTTAGGCTGCAAATATGGACACTAAAATCCCAAAAACCATGACTTTACAAAATTCTTGCAACATTGTACCAGTCAGGGATTTGTGGCTTAATGCGGCACTAAATTAAGGAATTTAATATCCAAATTTTAACCATGGTCAGTTAACATACCTTTCCATATTAAAATTTTATAATTTTTGGTCTTGATTTAGCTAGTCAAAACCCTAAAAAACCATTGTCTATATATTCTATACATTGTTGTAGTTTTTGAGTTGCATATATGGCATTATGGTGGCATAAATCAAAGGATTAAATCCCTTAATTTTAGTAATCTTTCCAAACATCTTTTGAACATATTCAAACATCAAAATATATCCAAATAGGCACAACAATTGCACAATTTTAGGACTCTTTGAAGATGACTTTCTCAGCCAAAATCATGACCTGAAACTACTACTGCCAACAGTGGTTTCAGCCACGATTTCATGGCTTTTCCTTCACTGTTTTCTGTTGGTAAGCTATCATATTGAAACACTTTCAATGTAGATTACTTTCAAATCTTTTTAGAATTTTTAGAGGCTTTTAGATCCCTATTAAAAACTGAAAATCGAACCATATGCAAATCTGGACAAAATCAAATTCTGTCACCAACTCGCATCTTGTTTGCCATGAATTCGAATCATTTTATTGCCAAACTTTTTTGTGCATCTCATGCACATATTGTTCTAAAAAATTGAGACACTCAAACAAGAATAGTTACTGAAACAAATAAGTATTAAAATAAAAAATTGATTTTGTGATAAATTACTTTAAAACATAATTGAAATTTAAAACTTAGTTCATCTCTTCCAAATGCCTCACATCCAATCAGAATTGGAATTCAACAATTACAAGACATGCCTTTGCATTAAAACAAGCCAAGAGAGGCTCTGATACCATTACTAGGAATGGCATGATTAGAGCATCAATGCACTAAAATAATAAAAAAAATTTAAATAAAATAAAAACTACGGCTCTTATCTTTGGATCACCTTGGTTGTTTAATGCAAAGTTAAATAGCATAGAAAATTAGAAAAAAGTTTTTACCTTTTCAAATTATATTGTAGTCAAATGGATTCTTTTTGGTATAGAGAAACATGAACACCTTCTTGTGTGCAAGAATCCCAACCACTCAAGCGCTTCTCCTTTAATGTTGCACACACGATTGCAATGGATCCTTCAAAAGGAGAGAGCTTTATGCCACGTGCTTATGCTAGCAAGTGGAAAATGATTTGTCCTATTTTCTTATTTGATTTCCAGAAAAGAATTGATGGAGAAGTTTTTCTAAAAAACCTTCTTAAGAGTGGTGACACTTAAAAAAATTATTAGTTGATTTTTTTTCTTTGGTTCCCTTTTTGAAAGAGTGGCAATAATGTGATATTTATATCTAGGTTTAACTTATTAAGATTTACAAAATAAGTCTTTAATATTATAACAATTATAATATTTAACCAAT
>NW_018397260.1:105726-122750 GCF_002168275.2 Theobroma umbraticum | reverse complement strand
ACTTTTTTAATTAGGTCCTTAATAGTTAAAACCTAGAATTTGATTTAAGTCATCACACTCTCAATTTAATCCAAGTTGCAACCTTTGTTTGTGACCCATTAGGTTCCTAACATGTTGGTAATGAATTGAATTACAATATTATTAATTAATTAATTCAAATGAATCCTATTCAATTTTAAGTTAACTAATTCAATTCCATAGATCATGATTGGTATCTAGCTATACACCATGGCCACTTAATTGTTAGGAAAGTCAAACGATTCTTTGACAATCTTTCTATGTAGAATTTTTTGGTGTAATTCATTTCCTCATCATATATCCTGGAGATGATAAGAGTTTGGTGCAGTGCTTGCTCTTATTGACCTCCATATTTATTCTTGCAATTAGATCATTAGCTTTATGGAGACTTATGAAACTCATTTCATAATCTTCTAATCACCTTGGCTAAGGATTTGATTAAGCTAATGTCAACCAAGAACTAATACAATATTTTCCCTTGAATCACTTGGGGCAATGATTCTTATCTTTACTACTCATTTATCTTCATATGCTTCATACTATATTCAAAAACATCTTGTTTTGGCATCCTTGGTTAGGCACCCATAGGGATGAAATCAAAGCATAGTACTCCACATACAAGACAACCTGGTGTCTCAAGTCTAGGAGTAGGTACATAACTAACACAAGTATTGCATAGACACTTGAGTGAGGTATCAAATGCACTTTTCTTGGTGGGTCATGTGTAGTGAACTCGTTATCCCATGACAATCACCCACATGCTAGTTTCAAGTATCTCTATACTTCAACCTATGAGAGTGATTGCTTACTTCAAAAGGAACATAACATGTGCTAATCTTTCAGCATTATTGATGCCTTGTCTCAATAATACAATGATCAGGAACTTTTAAGGATAATGCTTTGATGTATAAGGATCTCATAATTATATCCCATACAATTCCTTTACAAGGCATATATAGTTCCATGGGCTTTATCTACATAAGTACAGAAAGTAATTAAATTGAAAACTTATGGATGAAGGATTACTTTAATGTTATTATGCATAATAAAATGTTATACATGAATATCTCAAAATTACAATTCTTATACAACCACAGATTAGCTTGTAGGGCCTATACTAACAAGAGGTTCATCATCTATCGATAGATAAGTTCTAGAATTGAATGTATTGACTTGTTTGAAAGCTTTTCAAAGGTAAAAAGGTTTTCCAGTTGTTATTCACACTTGTTTACATCATATATGCTATTGCAAATGTGTCTAAGCACCATGTTTGATAAGATTAAAGTTTAAATTGAATATAATTATCATGAAATTTTAAATGCATGTTTACAAAATGCATTTATCCCCTAGCTTGTCCCCTTCCTATATCCACTCACGGAGTCTTTGTGACTCATGTTATTTTTCCATTGTTTTTGGTTGCAGATAAGTGATAGCATTTTGATAGCTGCTAGTATTGTGAATACCAATGTTTGGTCTCCATCTTTTGCTAGGTGGCTAGCTGTCATTTAATGCTTAGAGGGTAGGTCACGTTCCACTGATGAGTCGATCATAAGTTTATATTTATGGATGTGATTATGTTTATGGATTACGAACATGTTATGTTAATATAGCTTATGTTTGGCATTTTACATGGATAACGTTATATATGATATTATGATGATGGCTTGAGAGCCTATATGAACACTTGAGGGTGTTGTTGACGATAATGATATTATGCATTGTCATAGTGGAACTATATATATATATATCAAATGCTTGAGCTTATACAATTAAGTTGAGAAGTTTCTTAATTGTATAATGAGTATTATGAATGCATGCATGATGATTTTGTATGTAAATGGATGTTATAAGATAGTTCCACATGTAATGATGAATGTTTAATAATGTTATGGTAAGAGATTTGCTTGGGCCTAGTGGGTTATGCTCATTTGGATCCATGCCCCAATCATGATCCATTTAGGAGATGGGATATGACATGATTTTTCTCTCTCACTCTTTTAATTTCATTTATGTTTCCAACTTCTCTTATTTCACAAGAAATCAATTGTCTTGCTTATTTTCTAGAAAAGGACGTAGCTTGAGAGAATTTTATTTGCTTGAAATTAAAAAGAAAATTTCAAAATATTTAAAATATTCCAGTTCACCCCCTCTTGGAATTATTCACATTGAGCTTATTACACTAACAATTAGTATCATAGCTAGAGCTCAATTTTGTAGGTTTAACAATCTCGAGTGATCCAAAAGCGAAACTCGACACATCAAGATGGATATCACTGTAGCTGTTCTTGGTGAAGGACATTGAATCCAAAGACCTTCAATGTTTTCAAGTACAAACTACCTTTACTAGAAAAAGGGGATGGAAAGGTTCATTCAATCCATGGATCTTAAGGGTTGGAATGTTATCTTAGATGGTCCCTATGTCCCTTATAAAGAAATAGGTGGAAATACTATGGTTAAGACTAGGAAAAAGTGGGATAATAAAGAAAAGAAATTGATACAAACAAATTGTAAGGCATACAACACCATTTTTTGATCCCTTAATGCTAGTGAATTCAACAAGGTAGACTTGTGTGAAACTGCAAAACAAATTTAGGATATCTTAGAAACCACCTATGAGGGAACAAACCACGTTATGGAATTGAAAGGATTGCTTATACATGATTATGAGTTATTTAGAATGAAAAAGGGTGAGACTGTAAACCAAATGTTTGAGAGATTCACAAACATAGTTGGTGGATTAATGGCCTTAGGGAAAGACTTCCCAAATCCTCAACTAGTTAAAATGATACTCTATTGCTTACCAAAATCATGGAAACAAAAAGTGACAGCCATAGGAGAAGCAAGAAACCTAAACAACTTCAAACTAGAAGAGCTCATAGGATCTTTAGTTACTTATGAAATGACCTTAAAATATGAAAGTGAGAGAGATGATGAAAGGAAAGAGGACACTAAGAAAAAAGGGATTGCATTAAAATCCACAATTGAGGAAAAAGAAATAAGCATAAGAGATGATAATGAGGAGGATGAGGACATAGCCATACTAGCTAAAAGGTTTAGCAAATTTGTGAGGATGAACTATAAAGGTAGGAGAACCCTTAGGAAAGATATGTGATAACTCTATAATATAGAGTTATTTGGGCTTAGTTTTGATAGTAATTTTAGCTTAATTCTTGTAGTAATACATAGAAATTAGTAGGTTTTATTTAATTATCCTAAATTAGTTATTTTAGGTGAGTCAATCTAAATTTAGTTAATTTCATGCTTAATTTGGTGTTAATGTAGTTAAGATAGGTTGTTACTGATTTAATTTTTTTTATGTTGGAAGATCTCTCGGGGCTCAACTATCTTGCTAAATTTTAGTAATTAAAATAAAGGTACAAAAGGAGGGGGATCTAAACCATACCTCCAGAATTACTTGAAAACCATGATCGAAGATAAAAAATTTACCTAATAAAGGTAGTACTTCCCATGCATAGTTTTTCAGAATGCATATGGAAAATAATATTAATTTAGTACAGGATTCTATGGGAAAGTTGAAATTGTAAATTAGGAGTAGTACTCCTTTACATTTATTTAAATCGAACATAAAGTAAGTTGAAGTTGTCTAATCTAAGAATTCCTTTGAGCTCACCTTTGGCTTGTGAAAATACACACAGGTTCTGATGTGCATGCCCTGATTGGAGAGATGATCTACAGTTTGATTCCCTTCTTTATGAATGTGTGAAATTCGGAAAGAAATACAACTCAAGCATTTTTGGATAAAGGCTAGCAAATATCAAGTATGAGAGGAAGCTTTATGTCCCTCATGTATCATTTCTACAACCACTTTTGCATCCATTTCAATCCAAACTCTAGATACATTGTACTCAATACATAAAAGCAAACCTCGATGTAATGCCAGTAATTTTGCTTGTAATGAATTTTAAGGTCCAAAATTTTCTGAAAGGCAAAAATTATAGTATCTATGTGGTCTCAAAGAATTCCTCCACCATCGACATTCTGAAAGGCATCTTAGGAACTACCATCGACATTGAACTTAAACTCACCTACCAATGGTCGATAGCAGTAAATAATTTTTAGTGGATCGTGGCTCTTTTCATCAAGCTAGAAACCCCAATGTGTAGTAATGTCAAGATCTCCTCTCAATTGCCATTGACATAATAAATTACCTTAAAACAGCTACCGTAACATTTTCATAATCTGCCAAATTGCTCTATCAAGATACATTCCCAATCCCCTATACTTTGCATCATTGCTTTCAACCTAAAGAAACAAAGAAATCAACAAAGGTAATAATACTCGAACATGACCAAGTTTAGTATAATCCCCAGAATAATACCAAGAGTAAAAAATTTACATAACATTTCTGGGATTGTTAACATAGATTTGAAAGAATTTTGCAAAATAATTCCAAACCTGTTGTGCAATTGGACCTTCCCATATTACATGCATAATCATTTCCTCCGACTAGCAATACAGATACTTTGATGCTAATTAGAAGCATTTTGATTTCATCTACAACTCCATAAGAATCCAATTATGCACCAAATGCCATAAGGAAAGGAAATAGTTAGTGGGATGCTTATATGCCAAATAAACTTACCCAATGGATGAATAGGTTGTCTTTAGTGAAGTAGTTCTCATGTAGTCTTGGTAGTGAATTCTCCATTCAGCATTAGGGCCCAGTATGCCAAATCCTTCTGTGTACAACTGATATGAACCTTCAAAATCTCATCAATAATAATAGCTGGTAATACAGCTTTAAGTTTGTCCACATCCCATTCATTTTCATGAAAGAAATAATTAACCTTATCATGGAATGAGAAAATGCAAGGAAAGAATTTACCAATGGCTCATCACCCAACCAAGCATCATACCAGAAAAGTAATTCACCTTGACTAATCCACCACCCTATTTCTTGCCCAATTTTGTCTCTTCCATTGATCATTTGCTTTCATGTAGGGGAGTTATGTGGTTTAGTAGTGATTGTGTGAGGAATTTGGCTAGTACAATATTTAGCTCTCATATACTATGTCCACAAGTTACTGAAAGTCTGAAATCTCCACCAAAGCTTTCCAGAGAAAGCCTTAAAAACATCTTTCAAGATATGAATATCTAGACCACCTTCAGAACCAGGAAAAGTAAGTTTAACCTAAGATGCCTAATGAATCTTTTTGCTGTCCGTGGATCCTCCCCATAAAAAACTACTAAAAAGTCTCTCTATTTTCTCAATAACACTCATCAAGGGGTTAAGTACCTGTAAAAGATATATAGGCAAAGAAGAAATCACACTGCGTAATAAAGTGAGGCAACCTCCAAGAGAGACAATTATATTCTCCCAAATCGTGATGCGTCATCGAATTTTAGTGATGAGTGAATCAAATAACAGGACCTTTATAGAGTGGTGCACTTAAATAAATAATTGGTAGAGTTTTGTGTACAAATCCTATGGTCTAAGAGATAATGTGCCATTTTGAACGCTTGAACTAGCTATATTGCGAGTTGTGACAAAACAACTCTTTTGAGGATTAACTTTCTGTCCTAAAATATGCTCATATTCTTGTAAAAATTTAAGAATTCTCTCTGAGGCTGATTTGCTTCCATTAATAAAAATAATAATATCATCTGCAAAGGCTAAGTGACTAATATTTATAGAACGACCATAATGGAAACGCAATGAACCATACTGAGAAAATAGATAATTAAGGCCTCTAGATAAGTACTTAGCTGCCAATATAAATGAAAGAAGCAAGATTGAATCATCTTGTCTTAACCCTTTTTCCAATTTGAAGCAGCCAGTGGAATGCCCATTAATTAAGACAGAGAACTAACAATTAGAGATGCACCACTTAATCATGTCAATCCAAAGAGAATTTAAGCCAAATGCCTCTATGATTAAATACAAGAAATCCCAATTCAATCTGTAATATGCCTTCATCATATCAAGCTTCAAAATCACATTACGTCCCCGAGTTTTGTAGTCAATCTTACCAACTAATTCTTAGGCTAATAGAATATTATCACTTATCAATCTGCAATTCACAAAACCACTTTGGTTATCCGAAATTAAGGAAGGTAAAACTTTAGCTAACCAGTTTGCCAACAGTTTAGTAATTATTTTATTGAAAACCATACATAAACTGATTGGGTAAAAATCACCCCATGAATCTGCATTCGATTGCTTAGATAAAAGCATTAAAGTTGTAGAAGTTACCATCCTCAGTAGCATAGCTCCATTGAAGAAATCCCTCATTCCTGCCAAAAGATCATCTACAATTATAGGCCAACACTGTTGATAAAAATAAGATAAAAAGCCATCCAGGCCTACTACACTATACTTTTCAATATCAAAGACTGCTACCCTCAGTTTTGTCATGATAGGTTCTACACTTAAACCATGATTGTCATGCTCAGAAATTAAATGAAGGATAAAACTAGCATTAAACATGGTAAGATCTGTAGCTTTTGCCTTCAAGAGATGGGCAAAATAATCTATTGATAAAGATTCAATCTGTGTCGGCTCCTCAATAATATCCCCTTCACTATTTTTTTATTTTAAAAATAAAGTTTTTCACACGTGTTTTTTGCACTCTCATATAAAAAAACTTTGTATTCCATTCACCCTTTACGAACCAACGAACTCTTGATTTTTGTTGCTAGTACATTTCTTCGATGTGGAGATGGTGATTAAGCTTAGCATAGGCAAGATGAAGTTGTTGTTGGTTTACAAGTGATTGGTCCTGCTGAAAAATCTACCCTCTCTTCTCTGCACATTTTTTCACTACTTTAAGATTACCAAATATGTCTTCAAAAACATGTTTATTCCACTATTTCAAACTCTTTTTGAGATGTATCTGCTTAAACCAAAAGTCATCAACCTAATTCCTTGCACTGGATCTTTCCAGCATCTTTCTACAAAATTAAAAAAAATCATGATGTTTTACCCATGCATGAATAAACCAAAATGAGGAAGGCTTTTGTAAAGAAAAATCGGAACATGAAACCAATAAAGGACAATGATCCCATCCATCATGATTTAAATGTTGAATCCTTGTGCTGGAAAAATAGGAAACCCACTGCATATCAAAAACAACCCGGTCTAACCGCTACAACATATGGCCATTGGTTTAAGTATATTTATTCCTTTCAAACCCTACATCCATCAAGCCACTATCAAGGAGAGTTAGTGCAAAATCTTCCATTGAACCTGCATTTGGATTGGCCCTAAGAAGTTGTTCATCTCTGTTAAGTATTACATTAAAATCTCCTCCTGCCAGCCATCGTTCTTGAATTCCTGCAGCTATAAGCCTAAAAAAATCCCATAAATCTTTTCTTTCCAAACAAGTGTATTTAGCATAAATAAAGGAAATTTGCAAAGAAAAAAGGAGGTAGAGAACAAATATTTGGGTAGGCAGACATTAAGGATGATAAAACTTGATGGAGCATAAAACATCATGTTTCTAGAATATCCATATTTTTTGAGAGCAATTACAAGCTGATATGAAAGTAAAAGAAAATAATAAAGCAATGGTGGTTTTTTCGTTGAAAAGGAGCAGAAGGAAAAAAATAGAGTAGTAGATGGAGAAAGATGCTTCATTAGTTAGCAAACTTAACATATATACAAGCATCATATGATTAACACTTGTTTACAAAAAAAGACAAGTTTTGCCAACATTAACATGCATAAAGACACCTCATGACAATTGGTATAATTCACCTAATAACCAATACAACAAAGCAAAATACATAGTAAGACAAAAGATAAGATGAATGCATGCTCAGTCAATGCATGCTTTATCTCTAATACACCTCTTTAAAGCTTGCATTAACAACATTCAGTTTAGTTCTTAAAGTTTCAAATTTGGACTTAGGCAGAGTCTTAGTCATGATGTTTGCTAACTAATTTAGAGAAGAACAATATCCCCACTTCTTTCAGCTTCTCGGATGGCATGGAACTTAACCTTTAAGTGTTTAGTTTTGCCATGAAACACAGAGTTTTTTGTGATAGCTATTACAGACTTGCTATCAACAAAAATACTTGTAGGAGTTTTCTGTGTAAAGGTTAAGTCCTTCAATATCTTCCTTAACCAAACAGATTGGTTAGTAGCAGCATTGGCTTCTATATACTCTACCTCAATAGATGATTAGGGAACGACGGCTTGGTTATGTGAATTCCAGGAGACAACTCCATTTCCTAAGAAGAAAATATAACCAGATGTGCTCTTTGAGTCATCAATACTCCCTGCCCAGTCATTGTCTGAGTATCTAATTAGATTAATCTCTTTCAACCTTCCAAAACATAGACTATGATGACTACTGCCATTCAGATATTTGAGAATGCGTTTGGCTACAACAAAATGAATGTTAGAGGGATCTCTCATGAACCAGGATACAAGACTTACTGAATAGATTAACTCAAGTTGAGTTGAACAGATGTAGAGTAAACTTCCAATAAGACTTCTATAACAAGTAGCATCCTTGAGTTTGCATCCATCATTTGAGTCAACTTTTGATTTACTACAAGTGGAATGGAAATAAACTTGCAATCGCTCATGTGAAATTTGACCAAGATATCTCTTATGTAATTTCCTTGTGACACAAAAATGCCTTTGTTTGTTTGGCATATTTGCATCCCAAGAAAATAGTTCATCAAGCCTAAGTCAGACATACTAAAATTCTTCTCCATGTCAGACTTGAACTTATTAATTTTATCTATGTTATAGTCAGTAATCAACAAGCCATCAACATATAAAGAAATGATTACTTGAGCTTGGCCTTTTGAGTGAAGTACATACATAGTTGCTTCATTATAACTTTTCTCAAATCGAAGACTTTGTAAATAAGCATCAATCTTGCTATTCTAGGTGCGAGGAGCCTGCTTCAATCCATACAAAGCCTTATGCAACTTGTAAACTTTACCAGTTTCTAATTCAATCTTGAATCCTTTTGGTAGCTCAACATAAACCTCTATTTGTAGTGTACCATTCAGGAAGGTTGACCTAACATCAAAATGATATTCTTTCCAACCAAATGCAACTAAAATAGCCAATAGCAATCGAATGGTTTCATATCTAGCTACTAGTGCAAAAGTATGCAGGAAATCAACACTTAGTAGCTGAGAATAACCCTTGGCAACAAGTCTTGCCTTGCACTTGTTTAAGGTACCATGAAAATTTATGAAAATCCACTTCACTCCAATCATATGTTGCTTTTCAGGTCTGTCAACAAGTGTATAATGTTTTTCGATCATCTGTCCTACACCAAGTAAGTTATGTGGTATGTCTGGAACTAAAAGGACATCATCAACATACCTCTGACTAGATGGAGTTTGTATGCCCACTGTTCGTCTACCAACAACATTCAAGTACATTCCATTTCCAATCTTCACTCTAGAATGATAACATGTATCAAGTTGAGTGAACAACAATGAATTTGGTGTCACATGATTCGAGTTGCCACTGTCCAACAGCCATTGTGCATCATCAGTCATATTGTTGTAAGTAGCCATGAAGAGTTGCTCTTTTGAAGCTTCAACATTCTCAGCTGTATTAGTGATCTTCTCATTTGCATCAAATTTGTTTTTGCAAACCCTCTCTACATGACCTAACTGTTTACATGCATTAAACTTTGCATCAAACTTGAACCAACAATATGCCTCAATATGACTCTCTTTTTTTGCAATGAGGACAAACAGGGAATCTGGTCCTTCTATGTTGACCTTTTTGACCCCGAGTACTTTTTTTCTCCTTATCTTTTATCTCGCTTACATTTTTCTTTGCTAAGGCTTCTACATGTGCCTTATCTTTCATTCGAGCAGTGAAGGCAAGGTCAGTTTTTTCATTTTTTCTAGCAGCTCTCTTTTGTTCATCAACTTCTAAAATGTTCACTAAATCTGATATGGTGAGCTAAAAAATATCTTTTACCTATTCCAAGGATGATACAGTAGCATTAAACCTTTCAGGCAAGCTTATAAGAACCTTCTCCACAACCTTAGCATCAGATAAAGTCTCTCCCAACAATCAAATTTGATTTACCACCTTCATCACAGCATCAATGAACTCCTGCACCGTTTGACTGTCTTTCATCCTTAGTAATTTATATTGCCTTCTAAGGTTCTAAAGTCGAATCTGCTTGTTTCTGGCAGACCCTAAAAACTCTACTTCAAGCTTATTCTAGGCTTGTTTTGCTGTCTCACATCCCATGATTCGATTGAAAACAGACTTTGTAATTGCAGAGTGTATAAAGGATAAAGCTCGATATTTCTCTGCTACATCCTCTTAATGTTGCTTCACCTGTGCTGGTGTAGCATTATCTCTCAATACTTGAACTTTTATCTCATTTTCTACTGCATTCTATAGATTGACTCCTCTAAGAAATGCTTTCATTCTAATGGCCCAAATAGGATAGTTAGAGCCATCAAAAATGAGTGTTGTTTGCTGTGTGACAGTTGAGGTTGACATTGTGTTTGAGAATAAGCTTTTAATGAGTGAAAAGAAGTTCTTTTTTAACAAGCACAAAGATCGACTATATGCTTTGATACCATGATAAGAAAATAAAAGAAAATAATAAAGCAATGGTGGTTTTTTTGTTGAAGAAGAGCAAAAGGATAAAAACAGAGCAGCAGATAGAGAAAGATGCTACATTAGTAAGCAAACTTAACATATATACAAGCATCATATGATTAACACTTGTTTACCAAAAAAGACAAGTGTTGCCAACCTTAACATGCATAAAGACACCTCATGACAACTGGTATAATTCACCTAATAACCAGTACAACAAAGCAAAATACATAGTAAGATAAAAAATAACACGAATGCATGCTCAGTCAATGCATGCTTTATCTCTAACACAAGCTGCTCCCTTAAACCCTAGCTTCCTTCTATAGAATTCCAATTGAGACCCATGCACCATCTGTTCAATGATAACCAAAATTTTAATTTGGTGCATCAACTATAACTTTTTTATTTTTCTTTGGATGACTTTCCCAGCCACTCCCCACACATTCCAAATTAAAACACTAATCATGGATATGTTTTAGGAGTAAATTACATGGAGACAGAATCTTCACAAGTTCCATCTATCAATAAGTGACCTTCATTCTCGGAGGAAGCACCTCAGATGTGTTGTAAAACACCTCACTATCAGATTTCCCTTTTCTGGAAGCCATAGGGTGATATTCAATACGTTGACTACCTGATTCTAGTGATGGATCCATGTTGGAAAGTGATCTACCATTTTCATCATTTTTGCATCTCTTCCGCTTTGCCTTTTCCAATCGTAGTGCTTCCCCTTATTCCGCCTCTCTCGCGTCGGCCTCCTTATGATGTATAATCTTTCACCGCAATGGCTCCGCTTCACAGCTTGTATGGGGAATGGTTGCATGGGAAGGGATTAAACTAATTTCTTTACTTAGTTGTTAGTGTTCCTGCCCATACATATCATTGTCGGCTTGTTTGGTGCCTGCATGATGAATAGTGTCGAGTTGAAGAAAGCCATCGGGACTCACTTCATGACCACTACTGAGTTGACTCATTTCCAAACCCAACATAGGGATATTTTCCCCACTGCCTTCTATCATTTCAGTTTATGGTTGAATCTGTTGCTAGCCCTCCAGATTCTGCCAACCTTTAGTAAACCTGCCTACTACCACCGGCTATTACTGAGTCTGACGCTTGATTTGGTATTTGTTTTTTGAATTTTTTTTCTTTTGGTTCTTCCTAAGGTTACATTAGAGGCATCCTCGACTGCCCATTGAATGTAATCATGAGTGCCAATATTCTCTACACTAACAGGTGGGTCACTGTTAGTTCTTGAACTCTCCTCAACTCTTCCATGGGTGGACCTTTGATCGGAAACCATTCTTGTCGGGACTGAAAGCCCCTTATCAGCCATAGATAAAAGAACAACATCCTCTTGCATAGTAGGTAATTCTCCAATTGATCCTCGATTCTTATGCATGGGTAATACCTGTTGGAAATTTCATGTTGAGGCTTGCTTCTTGGTGGATAACTTTTCTTCCTCTTTTAAGATAACCTACTGCCTTTGATTAGTTTTGTGTGTACTGCTGCCCATCCTCTGACTTTCGTCCATTCCATGAATTGCTACCCCCACACTGTCACGTCTTGCATCCATGTCGAGCAGCGCAGCCAAAAATTTATTTTCTTTCGTACGATCACTGTTCACGTGCTCTGTTTGCCTTTGTTTTTGATCCGATTTTGCTTCCATTTTCATCCTTGATCGTTTGAAATCTATTGAAGACAAGTACCTGGCATCCCTTGGATCTTTTTCTGATTCTATTTCCCTTTCTATCTGATCCTTTGCCCCAATTTTTTTTTATTTACTAGCTCCTTGCCATTGTTTCCCCTAATTTAGTGCCTCCATACATTAATCTGCCTTTTTCTTTTATGTGTTACTTACTCGATCTTTTATACCCTGGTTCTTATCATCCATCTCCAGAAAATGATCTGTAACATGGTCTCCAAAAGGTTTATCCCGATGGTTTCCAACTAGTTTTGACTTGGCTGTTTCAGTTCTCCACCCTAGCACCAAGCAATTTGAGATCCCATGCCCGACATGATAGCAATGATTGCAATAGTCTAGCATGGGAGAAAATTCAACCTTTTGTAAATATCCACCTATGTATCATCCGAGCCTCTTTTACTCACAACAATCCAAACACTGTCCATTAGAGGCTTCTGTTAGGATGAGCCCTAAAGCCAATTGCAATTGGTTAAGGCTTGATTTCAATCATACAACAACATTATTCATATTGAATGATTAAAGGCTTTCCTTCATCAATAAAACATCAATTATAATAAGTTATAAAGTCTAATTGGATGAAGTCCATGAGATTAATATGCCTTGCAAGGAAACTGTAATGGGTTACAATTATGAGATTCTTATGCATCAAAGCATAATCTCAAAAATGTTCCTAGTCAATGTATCATTGAGATTGGACATCAATGATGCCTAGAGACCAGTACATTCTATGTTCCTTATTTGAGAAGTAAGCAATCGATCTCATAGGCTGAAGTATAGAGATACTTGGAACTAGAATGTAGGTGCTTGCCTAGGAAAGCAAGTTCACTGAACATGACCCGTCGTGAGAAGAGCATTTGGTATTTCACTCAAGTGTCTATGCAATACTTCTCATGTGTCAGTTGTGTAAATACTCTCTGGACTTGAGATACTATGTTGTCTTATGTGTGGAGTGCTATGCTTTGATTTTATCCCTATGGGTGCCTAAGCAAGGATGCCAAAATGGGATACTTTTGAGTATAGCATGAAGCATGAGAAGGCATATGAGTAGTCAAGATAAGAATCATCACCCCAAGTGATGCAGGGGACATATCCTAACTTTTCTTGGTTAATATTAACTTATTGAAGTCCTTGGCCAATGCGACTTGAAGATTACGAAAAGAGTTTCATAAGTCTTTATAAAGCTGACGATCAAACTTTAAGAATAAATGTGAAGATCAATAAGAGTGAACATCGCACCTTCCTCTTATCATCTCTGGGATATATGATGAGGGAATGGATTACACTATAAGGCTGATCACTGAAAGTTTGAGTCAAACCATCTTGACTCTTCTAACATTCGGGTGGCCATGCCGGATTGTTAGATCCCAATCTTGGTCTATGAACTCTAGGTAGTTAACTTGATTAATGATAAATTTAAAGTAGTTTAAAGTTATCTAATTCTAAGGTTAACCTAAGAATTATATGTTGAGTTCATTGCCAACATGTTAGAAGTCTAATGGGTCACACACCCAAACTGAATGTTGAAAATAAAATAGGAAAGGTGATTAAGTTGGACTTAATCAAATTAGAAGTTCTGAGTTTCTCAAGCACTTGATTAAAATTGTTTAATTAAGTTGTGCCTAATTCATTAAATTATTTAATTATGTTATTAGGCCTAATTGATTAAATTTGTTTAATCAAGTTATTAGGCATAATTGATCAAATTATTTAATCCAGTTATTGAGCCTAATTGATTAAATTTGTTTAACCAAGTTATTGGGCCTAATTGATTAAATTTGTTTAATCTAGTTATCAGGCTTAATTCATCAAATTATTTAATTAAGTTATTGGGCCTAATCAATTAAATTGTTTAATTAAGTTATTGGACCTAATTAATTAAATTAAACAATTAAGTTAATTAGGCTTCTTAAGGACTTAATTAAATTGTTTATTCAAATTATTGGATTAATATGCAATTACAAAATAGTTTTGTAATTAGTGTTTAAAATTAATCCAAGGTATAAATACCTTGTTATAGCCTGCAAACAAAATGTGAGAGAAAAGGCTAAAAAAGAAAGTAATGGCAGATTAGAAACTCTTTTTTTTGTCGTTCCATGTGTGAAGAAAAACAGTTTTCATGCGCTTAATTCCTTTTCAGCCCCATAATTTTGTGTGGATTATGAGTTTATGAAACTCATCTTAGCTAGCACATTGTTAAGGCATAGCACTCCCGATCCTTAAAAAAAGATTTTCTAATTCATTAGTGTGGATCACCATTAAAGGCTGCACAAGGATTCCTTAGACAGTTTTGGTTTGCAACAATTAGGTTGAGGTGATTGAGCTTTTTGAAGCCAAATCGGTGGTTTAACAAACAAGTCATTAACCTTTGTTATTAAAGTAAATTTGATATGATCATTCATATATATTTTATTTGTAATGTAATTTCATACTCAATTCAGCATGAAAGAGATCTTAGGAAGGTAAGGACTAATTTAATCTTAAATTTATTTCTGTTATGCTTATTTGTGTTTGATGCATGATCAGCCCTTACCTAATAGCTTCAGTCAGTCATATTCAATGTAAATTGGAGCCATGCTCAGTCTGGTTCCATTTGCAGTTGCTTCATTCACACAAAGGGGGTTGCCAATGGATTTAGCAATCAACAATAATGCAGTTTCTCAAATAAATGTGCTTTGAGGTTTGGAAATGAGATCCAAACAGGTACTATTGAAGGTTTTTTCTCTAGTTCGAAATCTAGAGTCCACTTAAACACCCACATCTTCTAGTTTGATATAAACCATGTTTGCTTGGTCCGGATTCTGTTGATGTCTTATTTGTTTGACAGATGAATTAAAATATGCTTATAATTCATCCATCGTATATTATACACACTCGATAATCCCAAACCCATAAAGGCTTGTCGAATTTCAACCAACCTTGACATTTGTGAGAATTTCTTGATGATTGAATATTTAAAAGGCTACGCTAGGGCTTCAATCTCATCTTCAAAAAATCATGTACCCGGTTTGTCCTCGTAGTGAAAAGTTGATATCGTAAGCAGAATCAATGATGGTTGTGCAACCGAGACAATGGATAGGAAGGATTTTTTAGTTGTTCTTAGAGACACAGGGGGGTGCAACTGGGTTTGCAAGACATGGACACATCATTGTTGACTGGCGACGCATGACTTTTTACTTGTGCAAGGTTATGGGGTGGGCTCGATTGCATAGAAGAGGAAGGACTAACCGGTAGAGAGGAGATGGGGGGATTTAGCCACCGACCAACAACCATCCCGTGAAGGTGAGAAAACGGGGGGAAGTGCTTAAGGATGACTTAGTTTACTTTGAAGGGCTATTAAATCTGTCCCAAGGTTTTCCTTGTGTTGCATGTAAATCTTTTTTGAATGTTACTAATTTATTTGTGCTTTTGTAGGTATTTGATGAAGGAAGAATTTTAATGAAAGAAGGAGAGTAATTTCAAGGTGCAGATTTACACTCCACATATTTCGGTATTCTACCCATAACTTTCTCTACAGAGCTCCAAGTGAAGCAAATCTTTTACCATTGGAAAGATAAGAGAAAAAGAAACAACTTTCATGTTTATCACTTTGCCTAGTTCGACTTGAAAGGTAGTCAAAACTCTTGTCAAAGTTAATACACTGTAGCAATCATAGAGCAATTACGATTTTTGTTAATTAATTAGGTAAGGTTGTGACCCACATAGTCTGATGAGGAAATCCTAGCCGAAATTGACTTCTTTCTTCACTAACTTGGCCTAACTTTAAAGTTTATAAAAACAACCTTTCAAAAGACTTTAGAGGAGAAGAGGAGGAGAGGAAAAAAAAACACTAGATTAACAGCTGAGAGTCAAGCCATAGAGTCATTGAAGCTAAGAAGAATTTGAAGGATTCAAGAAGATTTGGTGATCAAGAATGCAATCCTTGGTTTTTTCTATCTTTTTGTTATTCTCCTATTCTCTTGGTTTTGTTTTTAATGTTTAACATTTATTCGATAATAATGTGTGACTTGATAGGGAACTAAGTTGTTTATCTAAAATTATGATTGAACTCAATATGTAGTCTGAATTATTTATCTCTTTTTTACTTATGTTTGATAGATTTAAGTTGTTTATTTTATTCTATTCTTAATGCTTCTAGTTGACTAGCCACCAATTAGATTGAATTGAAAACCTAGGTAAACCCTTGATGAAGGAGATTTTGGTAGACCTTGAATAGAATAGTGTATGATCGAATGCATTTAGTTGATTAGGTGGTTTGATTTGCATATAGGGTAGACATACACCTATAGGCCATATGTAGCCAAAATTAGAGTACAAACTTAATGAATCTTTCGTCAATATAATTTGCATAGACATACAACAAATTAAGAAACTTGATAGAGACTTGTAAATAGTTTAAAACTCTAAGTTAGCAACTTAATCCATAAAACTAAATTGAAAGAGAGAGACAATAATCAGATGAAAGATTAAGGGATATCATAATCTTAGATCTGGTAATCATTAGAAATAAATTTGCTGATATATTAGTTTTAGTTACTATTTTTAATTGTTTAGATAAAATTAAGGTATGTTAATTTTAGTAGTTAACAATAACGATTAATTCAATTCTTTATGGGATCGACACTCTACTCATCTGTATATTATCTTTGCTATACGTGCACTTATGTGAGTAAAAAATGGAAAAATAAGTTTTTGGTACAGTTATCGGGAAATTAATTTTTAGTTCTTTCTTGTTAATATTAATA
>NW_018397260.1:80065-105716 GCF_002168275.2 Theobroma umbraticum | reverse complement strand
TTAATTTTAATCTAGACTTTTCTTTTCTTTAATATTTTAGGAACCTTTAGTCGTTGTATGTAAAGAGCCCAAAATTTGAAAATTGTTCTTTTTGATCCAGAAATAGAAAAGACTTTCGAAGACTTAAGACAAAAATAAAAAAGTTTTTGCTCCAGGTAAAACAATGGCTGATTAACAAGAGGAAGAGACCAAGCCTTTGAGGGATTATGCTGTCCCACAGTACAAAATCTTCACTTTAGTATCCGAAGACCTCCTATTCAAGCCAACAACTTTGAAATTAAGCTATCAGTTATTTAAATGATTCAGACAACTATTCAGTTTGGGGGTTTGCCTAATGATGATCTGAATGCTCGTATCATAAATTTTTTGGAAATTTATGATACATTTAAGGCTAATAGTGTTACTGATGATGCCATAAGATTGAGGCTTTTCCCTTTTTCATTAAGAGATAAAGCAAAGAGTTGGTTAAATTTGCTTCATGCTAGTTCCATTAATATTTGGGATGATTTGACTCAAAAATTCTTAGCAAAGTTCTTCTCACCTACAAAGTCAGCAAAGATATAGAATGATATCACTTCTTTCATGCAATTTGATTTTGAATCACTATATGAGGATTGGGAAAGGTATAAAGATTTGATAAGAATGTGTCCTCACCATGGATTGCCGAAGTGGTTGCAAGTTTGGACTTTTTAAAACTACCATTGATGTTACCACTAGAGGTGCACTCATGAGTAAATCCATTGACGAGGCTTATGATTTGCTTGAAAAGATAGCTTTTAATAATTATCAATGGCCATTTGAAAGATTAGGTATAAGAAAAATTGTTAAAATTCATGAATTAGATGTGATAAACACTGTCTCTACACAATTGGCCTCTCTTGCAAAGAAAATAGATAAACTAAGTGTTAATGCTATTCAAAACTATTTTATGACATGTGAATTTTGTGAGGAAGGACATTAAAATGATAATTGTCCCATGTATTCTGAGTCTTGTCAATTTGTTGGAAATAGGCAATAGAACAATCCCTATTCCAACATTTATAATCCTGGTTGGAGGAATCATCTTAATTTTTCATGGAATAACAACCGAAGGTCTTCATCAGCGACTATGTTAAACTTTCCTCTTGGATTTCCATCTAGAGCCCCTGCGCCAAAGAAAAAGCCTTCAATAGAGGATATGTAATGCAGTTCATGACAAAGACTGATACATTCATGACAAAGACTAATGCATTCATAACAAAGACCGATGCATTTATGATAAGGATTGATGCCTTCATTCAAAACCAAGCAGTTTCAATTAGAAATCTTAAGACATAAGTGGGCTAACTTACCAGTGCTTTAAATACTAGACCTCATGGTACCGTACGAAGTGATACTAAACTTAACCGAAAAAGAGAAGGTAAGGAATATTGTATGGCTATTACTCTCCACAGTGGAAAAGAGGTAAGTAGTCAACCTTTAAATTCTGAGATTTCAATTTAATCTGATGAGAAAGAAACTAAAAAAGATGCTAAAAAAGAAATTGTGATTGAAAAATCTGTTGAAAATTCAAAAGAAAAATCATAATTAAAATCTTCTCCCACACCTCCACCGCCTTTTCCTCAACAATTTCTAAAGAAAAAACTTGACAAATCCAGAGATTTCTTAAGGTATTTAAAAAGTTGCACATTAATATTCCTTTTGTTGAAGCTTTAGAATAAATGCCAAGTTAACTTAAATTCTTGAAAGACATCTTGACTAAAAAGAGGAAATTGGAAGAGTTTGAGACAGTTGCACTTACTAAAAAGTGTAGTGCTATAATCCAAAATAAGCTTCCACCAAAGCTTAAAGATCCAGGGAGATTTTCTATTCCTTACAGTATTGGTAGTTTTAAAATTTCTAAAGCTTTGTGTGATTTAAGTGCTAGTGTTTCAATAATGCTTGTCTCTATTGCTAGAAAACTTGGATTTTCAGAGATACAACCTACTATAATTACATTGCAATTAGCAGACAGAACAATCAGGCATCCAATTAGGATTATAGAGGATGTTTTACTTAAAGTTGGGCATTTATACATTCTGGTGGACTTTATTGTGCTTTAAATTGAAGATGATGTTGAAATTCCTCTTATTTTGAGAAGACCATCCTTAGCTACAGCAAGAGCAATTATCGATGTGAAGAATGGCAAAATAACTTTTCGAGTTGGAGAAGAGGAAATGGTATTTAGTTTGTTCAATGCAACTTAGTATCCCTATACAGATAGTTGCTACAAAGTGGATTTAGTAAAGAAGGTAAAGGTAAGCCTAGTCCACCACCTTCAACAAAGCAGGCGCCAACTCTTGAAACAAAATCACCACCACTTTCCAGCTATCTTGATTTTGTGGTTGGACAACGCGTAGTATTTTCTGATTCATAACTCCATCTTTTGCCATGGAATCTTAGACCATATTAGGGGAAAACCTTTAAGATGGTAAAGATTCATCCTTGTGATGTTATCGAGATTTATAGTGGGCTTACTAGAGCAGTCAAGGTCAATAAAAAAAGTCTTGAGCCTCATAAAGTCGTGCAGAAGGGGGTACCATAGTCAAGCTAGTGACAATAAAGAAATGCTTCTTAAGAGGCAACCCAAGTACTCTAACTTATTTTCTTTTATTTTTTTCATTTATTTAATTATTAAATTATTAACACTATCTTTTATTTTTACAGGTGCATTAAAAAAACTTCATTTTTTTTATTTTTTCAAAAAAAAAAATTTGGGAAGGGGTAAGCCGCTGCTCCAACAAAGTGAGGCTCAACCTTAAGGCTTTCGAGAAAGAGGGCAGCAACTATACCTAAGGGTAGGTCACGGCCTCGTTTATAAAAAAAAAAAAGAAAAAAGAAGCCATCAGGGCCTAGCCAAACCTAATTCCCCCTTTGCTATGAGCTGCCAACAATAAATAGCCCACTTGGCAGCCCACTACCCCATTCCCCACTACCCACTACCTACAGCCCATTCCCCATAACCACTTCCCCTTTCTTAACATGGGCTGCCAACAATGGGCAATGCATTATCCAACAAAACCCCTTTCTTTATTTATCCCCTTTTCAATTATTTTATTTTTTATTTATTTTATTTCTCTACATTAATTTTTATTTATTTATTTTTTGTAGTAAAAAACAAATTTCTCTTACAAGTGACAATGACGATGATAAGGACGAAGTGAAGATTAGAGCTTCTCTAGATTCATTCAATTATCAAGGGAGTATTCTTTACTTTTCCTTTATTTTTTTCTAACATTGAAGACAATATTTAGTTTTAGTTTGGGTCGGTGAATTTATTTTTCTGGTGGTAAATATTCTGTAAAAATGTTAGATTTAATTTTATTTGCATAATTATCCAGATTTATAAATAATTTAGGATTAGTTGATAAATGAATTTAGTCCTTGTTTGAATTTTAGGAATCTAGAGTAAAATTGTGCTAATTTTTTCGATGATTTCTCTATCCAATGATGATAACTAGTTGTCTTAAATTCTTAGGTTTTGGTGAATAAGGTTTTTGTTTGACTTCATGCTAAATTCTTTTGTTAAGTATGATTGTTAGGATGTGATTTTCATAATTTTGAGCTCTATATCTTTTATTATGAATTATTTTGAATATTTAGGGAAGGTTTATATGATATGAATTTTAAATTATATCTTGAATTTTAGCATTTGCTTGATTTTCTCTCGAGGCGAAATCCTAGACAATACTTAGTTAGGGAGATGATTTAGGCTATCTTTCGACTGTTTGAGCCTAAAAACCCAACCTAAGCATGTATATTATTTTAGAAAATTTAAATTAAAATTAAACTTAGCCTTAAATTAGAATTTTCAATTTTACAACTCTCACTCCTAAGCATGTATATTGTTTTAGGAAATTTAAATTAAGCTAAACGTTGAAAAAGGTGGGGAGGTGATGTTGATGTGCAAAATAAAAAAGTTCAAAATAAGAAAAATTACCCCACTACCTACAATACAAAGAAAATAAGCTTAGGCATGCGAAATTGTTAAAAAAAAAGTGTTGAAAAAAAAGTTCAAATGTGGAAGAAAAGGTGTAATTGGAGAAAAAGAATAAAGATCTATATATAAGTCCTAAAATAATTATGTCGTTATGGTGATTTGAGCCACATTATCATCCTATATCCTACCTTGACCCTAGCCATACATTACAAGCTTATTAAAGTCCTATTGATCCCTAACTTGGTGTTAGTCTATATTAGTGGAGAGAGAGATGAAAGTAAACTTATGGAATTTGGTACTAATTTGAAATTTGTGTTGGCATAAACTCATTCAGATATCATGATATTCTTGGTAAAAGATTTCACACACACACAAAAATTCATTTGAGAATGTGCTTGCATTGGAATTGAAACATGAATTTAAATGAGGCCTATATTTTTCCTTAAGTTAATGATTGATAGACATCCTTTTGAGAAAATTATGTGGAATCATTGAGTTGGTGCACTTTATCTCTATAGTAGTAGTACTAGTAGTAGTAGTTTGTTTTCATTAACTAAATTTGAATTTCATAAGTTAGTTTCTTTTTTATGTATTGCTCGAGGACTAGCAAAATATTGAGTTTGGGGGTGTGATAACTCTAAAATATAGAGTTATTTAGGCTTAATTTTGATAGTAATTTAGCTTAGTTTTGTAGTAATACATAAAAATTTGTAGGTTTTATTTAATTATTTTAAATTAGTTATTTTAGGTGAATCAATCTAATCATAGTTAATTTTATGCTTAATTTGGTGTTAATGTGGTTAAGATAGGTTGTTATTGATTTATTTGTGCTTTTGAAGGTACTTGATGAAAGAAGAATTTTAATGAAAAAAGAAGAGAAATTTCGAGGTGTAGACTTGCATTCCACATGTTTCGGTATACTAGATATAACGCTCTCTATATCGCTTCAAATGAAGTGATTCTTAGACCATTGGAAACCAAAGAGGACAAGATACAACTTTCATGTTTATCTCTTCACCTAGCTCAACTTGAAAAGTGGTCAAAACTCTTGTCCAATTTGATCTATTGTAGCAATCCTAAAGCAATTACAATTTCTGTTAATTAATTGGGCAAGCCTACAGCCCACATAGTTTGATGAGGAAATCCTAGCTAAAATTGACTTCTTTCTTCACCCAACTTGGCATAACTTCAAAGCTTATAAAAACAACCTTTCGGAAGACTTTAGAGGAGAAGAGGAGGACAGAAAAAGAACACCAGATTAATAGTTGAGAGTCAAGCCACAGAGTCATTGAAGTTAAGAAGAATTTGAAGGATTCAAGAAGATTTGGAGATCAAGAATACAATCCTTGGTTTTGTTCTATCTTTTTGTTATTCTTCTATTCTCTTGGTTTTGTTTCTAATGTTTAATATTTATTCGATGATAATGTGTGACTTGATGCGGAACTAAATTTTTTATCTAAGATTATAATTGAACTCAATATGTAGTCTAAATTATTTATCTATCTTTTACTTATGTTTGATAGATATAAGTTGTTTATTTTATTCTGTTCTTAATGCTTCTAGTTGACTAGCCATTAATTAGATGGAATTGGAAACCTAGGTTAAACCTTGACGAAGGAGATTTAGGTAGATCTTGAATAAAATAGCATATAATCAAATGCACTTAGTTAATTAAGCGGTTTGATTTACATATATGGTAGACATATACCTATAAGCCATACGTAGCCAAAATTAGACTACAAACTTATTGAATCTTTCTTCAATATAATTTGCATAGACATATAGTAAATTAATTGGGAGAGCTATTTTTATAGGAAACTCAAAAGAGACTTGTAAATAATTTAAGACTCGAGGTTAGCAACTTAATCCATAAAACTAAATTGAGAAAGAGAGAGACAATAATCAAATGAAGTTTTGAGGGATATCATACTCTTAGATCTGGTAATTACTAGAAGTAAATTTATTGATATATTAGTTTTAGTTATTAGTTTATTAGTTTCAATTTTTTTAATTTTAATAGTTTAGATAAAATTAAGGTGTGTTAATTTTAGTAGTTAACAATAAGAATTAATTCAATTCTCTATGAGATCGACACTCTACTAATCTCTATATTATCTTTGCGATATGTGCATTTGCGTGAGTAGAAAATTGGCAACCTTTCTTCATGGCACTAAGCAAGGATCATTTAATCTGTTATAAGTGTAGAAAATTGAGACATAGTAAGTATTAGCACCCAAACAAGAAGAGTACCTTAAAGAACTTCAAGAAAAAAGCAATGGTTGTCATATGGAACTATAGTGATGATTCTCAAGATGAAAAAGAAGAAGAAAAAGTTGGCAACCTTTCTTCATGGCACTTGAAGACTCCAAGGTTGAACACACATGCTTAAAGTTAAAGGCACAAGGAAAAGGAATATGGTACCTTGATAGTGGATGCTCTAAACACATGATTGGGAACAAAAAGTCATTCACAGAATTGAAACCCTAGAAAGGAGGACTTGTGACCTTTGGAGATGATTCAAAAGGTCACGTAGAAGGTATTGGTACAATAGGTAAAGATTCTTTATCTCAAATTGAATGTGTTTTATTTGTAAATGGTCTTAAACATAATTTATTAAGTGTAAGTCAATTATGTGATAGAAGGTTTAAAGTTATATTTGAAGCATTGTTTTGCCATGTTGTTGGCATTAAAACAAATAAAATTTTGTTTGTAGGAAATCATCAAGGTAATCTTTATGTTCTATAATTAGATGATTTATGCTCCAGCAATGTATGTTTTATGGCTAATAAAAATGAAGATAGTTGGCTATGGCATAGAAAACTTGGACATGCAAGCATGCACACAATTTCAAAATTATCTTTTTTAGATCTAGTAAAAGGATTACTTAAATTGAACATCGAGAATGATAGATTTTGTTATGCATGAGCGAAAGGCAAACATAGGAGAAGTTCATTGAAATCCAAGAATGATGTTACAACATCTGGGCTATTATAATTGCCTTACCTAGATCTTTTTAGACCAACTAAAACCATTAATTTGGAAGGAAAATCATATGGATTTGTGATTGTAGATGACTATACTAGGTACACTTGGATATTATTTTCAGCAACAGAAGATGAGGCTTTTAATGCTTTTACTAATTTTTGTAGAAAGGTTGAAAATGGAAAAGGATATGCAATAACTAGTGTTAGAAGCGATCATGGAAAAGAATTTGAAAATATAGGCTTTAAGGAATTATGTATGAGAAAGTATATAGCCATAATTTTTTAGCTCCTAGAACTCCACAACAAAATGGAGTAGTTGAGAGAAGAAATAGAACACTAGAAGAAATGGGTAGAACTATGTTTTGTGAAAACAACTTAGGTATTTATGAGCTGAAGCTATTAACACATCATGCTACATTATAAATAAGGTAATGGTTAGGCCAATACTAAAGAAAACACCCTATGAGTTATACCAAGGTAAAAAGCACAACATTGCATATTTTCATCCATTTGGTTGCACATGTTTTGTACTAAACAATGGAAAAAAGAATATAGGAAAATTTGATGGTAAAAGTGATGAAAGAATCTTTCTAAGAAACTCTTTAACTTATAAAACATATAGAATTTTTTAATAAAAAAAATTAGTTGTTGAAGAGTCAATCCATGTGTTAATTGATGATTCTAATCTATGGCTTAGAAAGGAAGATCTTGATGCTGATATAGGTATCCTTCAAGAGCAAATTGAAGAACTTGATCTCATCCAAACAAAATGAAAAAGCATCACTTGAATAAAAGAAACAAATTAAGCAAGTCATTGAAGAAAAGGAGCCTAGTTTCCCAATGGTAAAGAAAGAATATGATGAAAGCAAGATCATTGGTGATTTTACCCATGGGGTAAGAACTAGAACTGAAATTAAAAAGGTTTGTGAGTATGTTGCCTTCATTTCTCAAATTGAACTTAAAAATATTAATGAAGGATTAGATGATGATTATTGGATACTAGCCATGCAAGAAAAATTAAATCAATTTGAAAGATGTCAAGTATGAGAGCTAGTTCTAAGGCCAAATGATTATCCAATTGTAGGCACTAAATGGGTTTTTAGGAACAAAATGGATAAAAATGGAGCAATCACTAGAAACAAAGCTAGGCTAGTTGCCAAAGTATATTGTCAAAAGGAAGGAATAGATTTTGGTAAGACTTATGCTCTAGTAACTAGACCGAAGGCAATTAGAATGCGCTTTGCCTTTGCATGCTATATGAATTTTAAGCTATATCAAATGGATGTTAAGAGTGCTTTTCTTAATGGATTAATTAATGAAAAAGTGTATGTTGAACAACATCCCAGCTTTGAAAGTCTAACCTTTTCAAATCATGTTTTTAGATCAAGACAAGCTTTGTATGGTTTAAAGCAAGGCCTTAGAGCTTGGCATGAAATATTATCAAAATTCTTAATTAAAAATGATTTTGATAAAGGGAAGGTAGATAAAACTCTTTTCATCAAAAATAAGGCAAAGACATTTTAATTATGAAAGTTTTTGTTGATGATATTATTTTTGGTGCTGCTAATGAGCTTTTTTGTTAAGAGGTTGCTAAAACTATGCAAGGACAATTTGAGATGAGAATGATGGGTGAAGTAAACTGCTTCTTTGGACTGCAAATAAAACAAAAGAAAAATGGAACATTTATAAGTCAAGCGAAGTACACTAATAATAAGATTAAAAAGTTTGGCATGGAAAACACAAGAATATACTATACTCCTATGGCATGGAAAGCACAAGAACATACTACACTCCCATGAGCACCTTAATAATACTTGAGAAGGATGCAAAAGGTATGCCTATTGCTCAAAAGCTCTATAGATCCATGATTGATTCCTTGCTTTATCTTACCGTTAGTGGACTAGACATAAGTTTTAGTGTAAGACAATGTTTTATATTTCAATCATCTCCTAGAAAACCACATTTAAGTGTTGTCAATAGAATTTTTAGGTATTTGAAAGATACAACTAATTTAGGAATATGGTATCCAAGGAGTTCTACTTTTGATCTCCATTCATATTTGGACACCAACTTTGGTGGATGCAAAATAGATAGAAAGAGCACATTCAATATATGTCAATTTCTAGGTAGCATGTTGATCTTGTGGTTCTCAAAAAAACAAAATCCTGTAGCTCAATCCACTATCTAAGTTGAGTATATGGCTACAAGAAGTTGTGCTCAAGTACTATGGATGAAGCAACAATTAGAAGATTATGGACTATGTATGAAAAAAATTTCCATTAAATTTGATAACACTAGTGCCATAAATCTTACAAAGAACCCCATCCATCACTTTAGAACAAAAGACATAGAGATAAGACACCATTTCATTAGAGACCATGTTCCAAAAAAGGATATTGTTCTTGAATATATTGGTACAAAATACCAATTAGCTGACATTTTCACTAAATGTCGTTTTGCACACGCATGTGTACGTATCGAACAAGTAATATGGACAGTAACTTTAGATTATCATTCCCACAAGGATTTGTTTCTAAAGTTTCACTAAGTACTAAAATTATATGACAAATTAATCTTATTTAAGCTAACCAAAAACTGAAAAACTAATCAAAAACAAAATTAAAAAATTAACACTAAATTAATCAACAAAAATTAAATATGTTGTAAAATGAAAGTAGATTAAAGACTTAAGATTATGAGCCCATTCAACATTTCATTTGATACTAGCTTTCCTTATTATTTATCTTTATTGGGTTGTTTTGCTAACTTAGAATCCAAAACTATGGACCAGTCATCAAGATGCTTGCATAAATACCTAACTTAATTAGTTCACTATATGTCTATAGGAATCAATTAAATTAAGTTCATTAAGCAAATATCCTAATTTGGCTATGTATGACAATTGGTGTATCTCTACTTGAATATTAAATTACCTAAGTGACGTGAACATACACTATTTGAATCTTAGTTCAACCTAAAATCTTTCTGTCGAGTTTCAATTAGATTCACAAATCAATTAATTGTTGATCGGGCAATTAAAGGCATTAAAAATAGATTTGAGTAAGTAAAACGATACCCATTCATGATAAATAGCAGAAAAAAATGTATTTAGATTACATGTTGAAATACACCACAATCTTAGATAAGCAAAATAGTTCATAATATCTAAATAAAGCACTATCCACAAAAATTTAGCCATGAATTCAGAACAAGAAAATAAGAATAACACAAAAGAGAGAAATAAACTAATGTCGAAGCCTTGTTAATCTCAAAACGCTCTCTATTGCTTTTGAATTCTTGTTTGCTTCTTAGTTCTCTTTCTCCAGAAAAGCTACTGCCATCTCTCCCCTCTGAATGCTCTCAAAAAGTCCTTTTAGTATGCATAAGGTGCCTTACTTTCCAATTTCCCATCTTAATTTTTAATTTTGGGAATCGAGGTGGCATCGCGGCCTTAACCTCTTAGCGTTGTGGTGCCCTGACATGCTTTGGCGGTGCCGTGGTGGCCTACTTTCGACCATTGGTATGGTGCACCCTTCCATCCTATTCTACGACCGTAATCTTCCAGTGCAATAACAATGGTTCTTTTAGTGTCGCGACCATGAGTAACTCACCGCCATGGCCTCGGTCTACATGCTGCCTTGAGTGCAAAACTAAATCTATCTTTTGTCTTTGGACATGATATTCACCTTGATCTAGTCTGAACTAGGCAAAGTGTTAAGCATAAAAGTTGTATCCCATTCTTTCAGCTTTCCATTGAATAAAAAATCACATCAATTGGACTTATACAGCTCAAGTTATCTTTAAATTACTACAACATGCAGGAGTGACACCTTCACCATACTTATGCTATCATAACTCAATTTCACCTTGCTCATCACATATCTTGCACAAAACCATCAGAGAAATCAACATTAACTCTTTTCAAAGTAAATTAAAGCAAAATAAAGTGAAATTAAATTAAATTAACTTAATTTAACTCTTCAACATGTAATCTAACTTAACTTAGAAAAACAACTAAAATGCTTAAATTTGAGCCTAAAACTCAAAGATCTAGTTACTTAAGCCCCCAAAATGTGCTGAAATAACTCTATATAATAGAGTTGTCACACCCTCAAACTTAAGATTTTGTTAGTCCTCAAGCAAAACAAGGAACTAAATGCAATAACCTAAACATGAAAACGTTTAACTAGAGTTCAATTGCACCATTTCATTAATTACCTTTGGTATCTTTAAAAGTTACTCCATATTCATAACTCTAATCTACATACAAATATTATTCAAGCTTATGTCTCAATTCTAATGTAAGCTTATCATTAAGCGAATTTCAATGTGTGTGTGCAATCTTCTCACCTAGGCATTGTAGAATTCGGATAAGTTTATATTCCTACAAAATTCAAATAGGTAATTAAATTCCATAAGTTTGCTTTTCATCTCTCTCGCCACTAATGTAGACTAACACTAAATCCAGGATCAATAGGACTTTAATTAGCTTGTAATGTATGACTAGGGTTAAGGTGAGATATGGTATAATATATAGCTCAGATCACCTTAAGCACATAGTCAATCTAGGAACTATTAAGAGCTTCATTTTCCTTCACCTAGCATGCCCTTTTTCATCAAGACTTTTTTTTTGTTTATTAATTCATTCTCCTTTTTCTTTTTTCTTTCCTTTTGTCTTTTTTCTCAATTTCACACCTCCAAACTTATTTCTTCTATTTGGTAGTGGAATGAATACAATCATATTTTGAACTTTTCTTCATTTTCATCTTTACTACCTTTTTCACTATCTAGCTCATAACATTCCTAAATTGACTTATGGACATAAGAATGAGGGAGGGAAAAATTGTTGGAAATATCTATTTAAGTGTTTAGGCTGAAATTTATGTGTTCAAACAAAGAAAAAGTGTCATTAGGCTTAGATGGGAAACTAAGGATAAATTCTTTAAAGAAGGGCTAAAAAGGCTCAATCAGTCTAAAAATGGCCAAAACATCTCATTAACTAAGTATAGTCTAAGATTTTGCCTAAGAGAGAATCAAACAAATTCTAGAAGTAATACGTAATTCAAAATTTTCACATTCACATAAACCTTCTTTAAATGTATACAATGAATTTAAGCAAAAGTTCTAGCACTCAAAATGTAGAAATTTCAACTTAGCAATAAAGCTTAGCTTAAGAATTTACATAACACTCAAACAATATTCACATGTTTCAAAGAATAAAGATATGAAGATAACCAAGTTCTCATCATTGGATAGGTAAATTAAACAAAACTGTCACAATTAACTCTAGTTTAAATGCAACTACAAATGCATCAATTTAAACTAAAAATAACTAACTTGATCACAAACTTAAAATTGCCCCCAAACTTAAAAATAACATTATCCCTAATGTTAATAAAAGTAAGGTAAAGGAATACTCCCCTGACTGTCGGGCTGTCTCTATATATTCTCATCTTTATGGTCATCTAATTAGTCCTTTTCTATGGGATCATTCGAGAGCATAGGAAAAGTGCTCATATCTATGCCAACATGTTCAACATAGGCATGCATCATTTGCTCCATGGATTGCATACATGTCTATTGGGGATTTAAATCATACTAAGATAACTCATACTCAGCAGAATATTATTAAAATTTTAGTCCCCAAAGCCATGGATCACTTTAATTCAAATTAATCTAGAAAAACCATAAGAAAAATTTTGACATACCTGAAAGTTTGCTTTCTTTGGTGGAGTCCTCCTTGGCTTTTTGTTTTAATTTTTGTACACCAACTAAGACTTATCAAATCATAGCAGTATAGTTGTCTTGCCTCTAATGGTGATCCACATAGTGATTTATCGAAATCTCTTCACTAAGAGTGTGTGAATCCCTAAGTTAAAATTTATTCTAGCAAACTCTCAACTTTTGAGCTCTTTTATGTTAATCTCTTTTGGTTGTTATCCTATCTCAACACATGAGAACATAAAATATAACTCTTCTATATCTTCAAGAAGTGGCTAAGGGATTCTTTTATAGAGTGAATTAACTTACTTTATATCCAACAAGGATTATAAAATGTCTTAGGCTAATTGGGCCTTTATTTAATACTCTGTCAAATCATATTTGATTTAGCCCTATACTTAATTGGATTAGGCATCTATAAAATCAATTAGATCACATCCAATTAAACTCAAATTAATTTCGACAATTCACCTTATGTGTGTGACCCTTTCGGTTCCCAACATGTTGGGAATAAATATAAATTAATTCAATTAAGAATTTATATTTATATTTATAGATCATGAGCAGCATCTAGCAATACATTATGACCACCCAAATGTTAGGAGAGTCAATATGATTTGACTAACCTTTTAGTGTACAGTATCTCAGTGGAATTCAATCCTTTTATCATATATCCTAGATAGATAGAAAGCCTAGCTCGGTGTCTACTTTCTAACTTATCCATATTAGTCTTGTAGCTTCTATATTGACCTATCAAAAGTGCCTTGGCCAAAGACTTTTGATCAACATAAGCTAGGAATGAATGAGTTATGTCCCCTTCAAATCATTTAGGGTGATGAATCTTCTCTAGACTACTCATTCATCTTCGTATGCTTCATGCCATGCCCAAAAACATCATGCTTAAGCATCTGGTCATCTCCAGACCCGTAGAGATGAAATCAAAGCATGACAATTCACATACAAGATAACTTGGTATCACAAGTCTAAGGATTACTTACACTGTTAACACGTGAGAGTATTTTCATAGACACTTGAGTGAAATACCAAATGGAACTCTTACAGTGTGTCATGTTCAGTGAACTTGTTCCATAACAAGCACCCACATACTATCCCCAAGTATCTCACATACTTCAACCTATGAGATCAATTACTTCTAAAGTAAGGAGGCTTAGCATGTTCTAGCCTTTAAGCATTGTCAATGCCCTTATTCTTGACAATACAATGACCAAGAACATATTTAGGAATAAGGCTTTAATGCATAAGAATCTCATAATTATAACCTTTATAATTTCTTTATAAGGCCATTATGTTCCAAGGACTTTATCTACATAAGTCTCTCATAACTCTTTATAAATAAACTCATGGATAAATAAATACCTCTTACATTATATAAAATATCCATAATGTATATAACATGAAATATGACTAATTAATGTAGTGTTTTACAAGCACAATATCGATTGGCTTACAGGGCTTCCACTAACAAGGTTGCCTGATGATCCATTCGAAGTTCCAACCTTTCCATTTGCTAAGACATGGAAAGATGTTGAGGTTACCACAGAGGTGGTGGACAATGTGGAACAAAAGAAAAACTACCTCTAGCAATAGATAACTTGAGAGGATAAAGCTGATTCATAATTTCGGCATCCAACAACACTTTAAGCTACTAAATTTCTTCATTCTTATCTCAATTGACACCTACTTTCTTGCACAAAGCTGTAATCAACGATGGATACCATAGTCCATCATAAGGCGAGTGGGCAACTTGAACAACATTGTTGAATATCACTTGGCCACGTTATTTGATATCTCAAAAATAATTACATATAACAAGATAGCTCTAAGCCTTCTGGCATCACTAATATGTTTCACAAGAAGTAGCCTTGTAGCCAAAAAGTAATACTAGAGCACATGAACTGTCTTTATGGTGCTAGCTTTAAAAGACATTGGAATGCTTTTAGTCATTTTCCATTTCGCCCCCTCATCACAAAGGATGCCAAGAACCTTATCCAAATTAATGTTACCCATCAAGTGTTGGCCATAGTCATCATTTTTTATATCAAGTAAGCTATAAAAGTGATTGATGGTAGTACTATCAAAACGAACCTAACATCCTCATACAAACACTTGTCCATGGAAATGTTCAATAGCATTGGCGTAGAATTCTCAAACCACTTGTGAAATAACAACCTCAGGTTATTCACAAAATTGCTCCTTGTGACGCTTAGTGATGGCTTTATGAACAGAACTATATAGCTCAGGATGGATATCAATGCCACATTCTAGAATAGAGACTTTATCCACTTCTGATTGAGTATGTCTTTCAGTTGCATCAACAAACACAAATTTGTTGCGATCGAATCAAGTTCCACTACCACACCTACGAGTTCATTTCTTGGGTGCCATCCTACTCACACAACTAGAAAATACTTCTTTCTAAACTAAGCAACCATAATCCAAGTAAATTACTCATTCAATTATATAGTATTATTTGAAAACACAACTTACACCACCCACAAATTCTATGCCAATTCAAATACTTACACTCATCATTCATCCTCGTCAAAGAACTAAATTCATCACAAATCCATGAAAGTTAAAGAAAATCAAACACATCTAGTTTAACTTAACACAAATTCAACCAACCCATTAACTAATTAACATTATATGTTCCACAAAATTCTTAACTAATAAATCTGAAAAGTAATGGAAGAAATTAACATACTTGAGTGAAAAATGTAGAAAATGTGAAGAATGAATGGAAGAACAACCTCACTCATCACAACAAGTTGATGAAATGCAAAATTTTGGCTAGGTTGTAAAGTGGGTGGAAAGAGGAAGACGAAATTTAAAGGTTAAAGAGAGGAAAAGAAAACTTAAAAGATGAAATGGGGTGAGAGAATGGAAGAACAGGGCTTTATAAAGAAAAGCCTCGCAACACAGCACCACGGCACTCTATCCTTAGCCCAATGCATGGGCTAATTTAGACATACATTGCTAAGGCACTGAATGCTTGGCATGACGATGGCCTATTCTCAAGTTTTTGTTTGAGAGGAGGCCTGATGCCCCACGCTGAGGCACTAAGTTAAAGGTGCCGTGACATCTTTTTTTTTATTTTTTTTAAATATATTTTTTTAATTTGAACTTACCACATGATAGTCCCAAATTTGCAACAATAAAAGAAAAATCAATCAAATTGGGAAACAAAAATAAAAATGACAAATTAAAATATATAATTAGCTTCAATTAAAAAAACTACTCAGAGAAAAGGTGTTGAGAAACTTGAATTAAACATCAATCAAGAAGTGCTTCATTTAAAGGTCATTAGTTGGGCCATTGTGGAGCTCATTTGGGAGCGAAGAGATGGATGGATGACCAGTGTCGATCAATAGGTCTTCTCTAGTAATGCTTTAATTGTTCTCCATTCATCTTGAATGTCTCAAGGGTCAACCCATCAACTATTTCTACTGCTCCTTATGGAGACACTTTTGACACACTAAAGGGTCCCAACCATCTTGATTTCAACTTCCTTGGAAATAACTTCAATCATGAGCTAAACAATGGTACTTGCTGACTTGGCTCGAAACAACGCTTGACAATTTTTTGATCATGCCACATCTTTGTATTTTTGTTGCAATTTGGCATTCTTATAAGCATCCAAGTGAATTTCATCCATCTCATTCAATTGAAGCAATCTTTTCTCACCTATTGCTTCTAAATCAAAATTCAATTTCTTGATAGCACACAATGCACTATGCTCTAATTCAATTTGGATGTGACATGTTTTTCCAAAAACCAATTGATTTGGGACATACCTATTAGTGTTTATAAGCTATCTTATATGCCCAAAATGCATCGTCCAGTCTACTGGCCCAATCCTTCCATGATGGTGATACCACTTTCTCTAGAATTCTTTTGATTTCCTACTTTGATACTTCCACTTGTTCGCTTCTCTGAGGATGGTAAGTTGTGGCTACCTTGTGGGACACTCCATACTTTGTAAGTAATGCTATAAAATATTTATTGCAAAAATGACTACTTTCATCACTCACAATAACTCTTGGTGTACCAAATTTGGTGAAAATGTTTTTCTCTAAAACCTTCATCACCACCTTAGTATCGTTTGTAGGCAAGGCTGAGGCTTCTACCCACTTTGACACATAATCGACAGCCACCAAGATGTATCGTTTATTGAATAACAATATGAATGGTCCCACGAAATCAATTCCCCAAACATCAAAAATCTCTACTTCGAAAATGTTGTTAAGCGTCTCATGTCATTTAGAAATGTTTCCCACTCTTTGACATTTCTCATAATGTAACACAAAGTTAAGAGCATCTTTGAATAATGTTGGCCACTACAAACCCGATTGAAGAACTTTGGCCATTGTTCTGTCGCCTCCAAAATGACCCTCATATTCTAATTAGTGATAATGTCTGAACACGTTTTCAACTTCTTCTTTTGGAATGCACCTTCTTATGATTCTATTAGGACATTGCTTAAACAAAAATGGTTCATCCCATAGATAATATTTAACATCATGGAAAATTTTTTTCCTTTGTTGAGAAGTTAAATTTGAAGGTAAAAGGTTGCTCACAATAAAGTAGACATAGTCAGCACACCATGATGATTTCTTATGACCAAGATGCAACAATTGTTCATTAAGGAAAGTTTCGTTGATCAATGTCACATCCTTATCTTGGTTGTTATGCTCTAACCTTGACAAATGGCCGACAACTTGATTTTTTAAAACCTTTGCTATCTTTGATTTCCAAATCAAACTATTGTAGCAGCAGAAGCCATCTTATTAACCTTTTTGGCATCATTTTTAGCAATCAAATTCTTAATTGCAAAGTGGTCAATATAAACAATAACTTTAGTGCCAATCAAGTATGAACGAAATTTGTCAAATGCATACACAACAACTAATAGTTCTTGCTTAGTGGTGCTATATTGCATATGGGTTTTATTCACGATTTAGGTTGCATAATATATAGAATGTAAAATTTTATTTTTTCTTTGTCCTAACACTACACGTACAGCATGATCACTAATATCACAAATAAGTTTAAATAGGAGTGACCAATCAGGAACTACTATAATGGGTGTAGTTGTCAACTTCTTTTCCAATTCTATAAATGCAACATGACATGCATCATCAAATTTAAATGAGATGTCTTTTTATAAAAGATTGCACGAAAGGTTAGCAATTTTTGAAAAATCCTGAATTAATTGTCGATAAATATCGCAATGTCCAAAAAACTTTGAATACTTTTTATTGAGGTTGGCGGTGGAAGCTTTTCGATGGTTTCAATCTTGGCTTTGTCCACCTTCAATCCTTTGCTCGACACCTTGTGACCAAGAACAATACCTTATTGTACCATAAAATGGCATTTCTCCTAATTTAAGACTAGGTTTGTCTCCTCACTGCTTTGCAATGCCCTATTAAGATTGAACAAACATTCATTAAAATTATTACCGAACACTAAGAAATCATCCGCAAATGCCTATATGGTTTTCTCCACCATATCCTTGAAGATAGACATCTTGCGCTGTTGGAATGTGGCTAGAGCATTACAGAATCCAAATGGCATTTGTTTAAATGTGAAAGTACTATAGGGACATGTAAAGGTTGTCTTCTCATGATCTTCAGGTGCTATGGCAATCTGATTATAGCCTGAGTATCCATCCAAGAAACAATAATGCTCTCTTCCAACTAACCTATCCAACATTTGGTCAGTGAAAGGTAAAAGAAAATGATCATTCTTTATGGTTTTATTTAGCTTTTTGTAATCCACTCATACTCTCCATCCAGTGACTATTCATGTGCGAATGAGTTCAATGTTTTCGTTAGCCACCACTGTCATCTCACTTTTTATTCGTACGCATTACATCAAGCTTACCCATTCTTTATCTAAAATAGGATAAATGATGCTCATATCTAGCCACTTGATTATTTCTTTCTTAACTACCTTTTTCATAATTAGATTCGACCTTCTCTGATGCTTGATAGTTGCTTTATGATTATCCTTCAACAAAATTTTATGCATGCATATTGAAGAACCTGTCCCCTTAATATTAGCTATTGACCACTTTCATGCCTTTTATGCTCTCTCAAAACTTTAAACAACATTTCTTCTTGCTTATTATTAAGATCAAATGCAACAATAACTAGAAAAGTAGATGAGTTTCCAAGATATGCATATCTCAAATGTTTCGGCAATGGTTTGTGTTCTAACATAAGGGGATCCTCAATTGAAGGTTTCACTAATGAGGATGAAGAGCAAGACAAATCTAATAATTCAAAATTTAATTTCTAATATCCAAGATTAGGGCATTCAAAGCATTAACACATTCTATAACTTCTTCAGTACTAGGCTCAGATTTGAAAATCAATGATACTATAAGTGGGTCATTAGGATGATTTTCCATGAAGACTTCACTTAAGGCCTATCTACCATACTAACTGCAAAACACTCATCATGATCGTTAGTGAACTTTAAAGCACGAAAGATATTAAATGTTACCTCTTGATCTTGTACTTGTAAGGTAACTTCTCCCTTCTCAACATTAATGAGTGCTTTGGTTATGCGTAAGAAAAGTTTTCCAAGGATAATAAGAACCTCTTTATCTTCCTCCATATCAAGAACTATAAAATCAGCTAGGAAAATGAATTTATCCACTTTTAGAAGCACATTTTCCATTATGCCTCCAGATATGTGAGAGTTCTATTTGCCAATTGAAGAGTTACAGTGGTAGGCTTGATCTCCCCAAAACCCAACTTGTTGTATATTGATAGTGGCTTCAAATTAATATTTTCCTTTAGATCACTCAAAGCTTTAGCAAAGAAAAATGCACCAATTGTGCATGGAATAGTAAAATTGCCTATGTTTTTAAGTTTCACAGGGAGCTTATTCTAAATGATTACACTGCACTCCTCAATGAGTGCTACTATCTCAAACTCACTCAATCTCCTTTTCTTGGATAGAATGTCCTTTAGAAATTTTACATAGGATGACATTTGCTCTAGTGCTTTTATAAATGGAATGTTGATGTGAAGCTTTTTAAATACCTCTATAAATTTTTGAAACTAACTCTCTTTTTGTTACTTCTTGAAACGTTGAGGAAAGCTAGTGGTGGTGTACTCGGCTTAGTCACTTCTGCTTGATGTTGATCACCAGACTTTGAAATTTGAGTCCCACTCTCCCCAGTTTTGTGTTGTTACGCAACTTTTTGTGGTTTGTTTATAACTTCCTTTCCACTTCTTAAAGCGATGGCCATGACATGCTCTTGGGCCTTTCTCCTCGAATTTGCCTCTGTATCACTAAATATAGTTCTTTGAGTTTGATTGTTTAATAAATTGACAAGTTGACCAACCCGAGTCTTAAGATTTCAAAGTGAGCCTATTAACTTTGAATGAGAGCTATTTGACTTTGTATGATGCTATCATTTTCTTTCATGTGCTACCTTAGCAAATCTTCTACAACCGGTTTTTTTTCTAAAATAGGTGCTCTGGCTTGCTATTAGAATCTTGGACGTGCATTTGGCCTTGAAGTTGACGATGATCATTAATTATTAGCCCAAGAGAAATTGAGATGATTCCTTCACCCCAGGTTATATGTGTTTGATTAAAGGTTACTTTGCTACCTATTTCCCACAAATTGCATTGTTTTTGTTAAGCTAGGACATTGATGGCTTGCATGATTATCTCTATAGTACTTACACACTACAAAAGGACTTAGAATAGAATTAGTATCAAAAGATTCAAGTGTCTTATTTAGAATAGCTACCTGAGTAGATAATGCTAACATGGCATCCACATCATGAATTCTAGCTACTTTCCTATGCATTGATCTCTCACTGGCCAGTAATCATTGTTTGTAGCCATCTCTTCCAACAAATTGTATGCCTCATCAATCGATTTAGCCATTAAAGTTCCTTCCATAGTGGCATCAATAGTGGTTCAAGCCCACCCACTAACCATTATAGAAAGTTTACACCTAAAGCCTCTTTGGAAGACCATGATGAGGACATTGCCAAAGTAATTCTTTATATCTTTCCCAAGCTTTGTACAATGATTTAGAATCTTGCTGCATGAAAGATGTAATATCATTTCTCATTTGGGCTGTCTTAGCTAGAAGAAAGAACTTGGCAAGGAACTTCTGAGCAAGATCATCCCATGTTGTTATTGAGTTAGTGGGGAGTGCATGCAACCATGCTTTAGCTTTATCCCTCTATGAGAAAAGAAAAAGCCTTAAACAACTTACAGCATCTATGACACCATTGTGTTTGAAAGTATCACAAATCTCCAAGAAGTTTGATGTAAGACCATTTGGATCATCATTTGGAAACTGCCTAAACTGGAGTGAGGTTTGAATCATGGTGATGATAGGCGGCTGGATCTTGAAGTTGTTTGCTTGAATAGCTGGCCTTCGAATGCTCGATGGAATTCTTTGTACCAAAAGAAAAGCATAACCCTTTAAGCAATGATTTTCAACTACCACGTGCTCTTGGATTTGCTGTTCACCCTATTGATCAAGATTGTATTTATTGGAGCAACACCTTGTTGATTTCCTCATCGAAGTCTGCAAAATACTCTCTCAATTACTGGATCTCACGAGATAAGCTCCAAGTTATTTGCTTTTCTCATACAACAATGGAACACACTTGTAAAACAAATAAATAAAACTTAAATTAAGATTAATCTATAAAATCTTAATATTAGTAAATAATAAAGAAAACAAGATCCCTAGCAATGGCACCAAAAACTTGGTGTCGATTTTGCATGCACAAGTACACATATTGCACAAGTAATATAGACAGTAAGTCCAAATTATTGTTCCCACAAGGATTTATTTCTAAAGTTTCACTAAGTACTAAAATTATATAACAAATTAATCCTATTTAAGCTAACCGAAAATTGAAAAGATTATCAAAAAACAAAATTAAAAAAATCAACACTAAATTAATTAGCAAAAATTAAATATGCTGAAAAAAAATAGATTAAAGAACTAAGATTATAGTTTCATTCAACATTTCATCTAATACTAGCTTTCGTTGTTATTTATCTTTCCTCAGTTGTTTTACTAACCTCAAATCCAAAGCTATGGAGAAGTCTCCATCGAGATGCTTACACAAATACCTAACTTAATTAGTTCACTATATGTTTATAGGAATCAATTAAATTAAGTTCATTAAGCAAGTGTCCTAATTTGGCTATATATGACAATTGGAGTATGTCTACTCGAATTGCGAATTAGATCACTTAAGTGATGTGAACATACACTATCCAAAACTTAGTCCGACCTAAAATCTTTTTGTTAAGTTTCAATTAGATTCACAAATTAATTAATCATTGACCAGGCAATTAAAGGCATTAAGAGCATATTTGAATAAGTAAAACAATACCCATTCATGATAGATAATAGAAAAGCAAGTATTCAAACTACATGTTGAAATCCACCGAGATCCTATTTAAGCAAATTAGTTCAAAATATCTAAATAAAACACAATCCAAAGAAATTTAGCAATGAATTCAGAACAAGAAAATAAGTGTAACACAAAAAAAAAGAAATAAACTAATATCAAAGCCTAATTGATCTCGAAACTCTCTTAATTGCTTTTGAATTCTTGATTGATTCTTAGCTCTTTTTCTCCAGAAAAGCTACAAGTGTCTTTCCCCTCTAGATGCTTTCAAAAACTCCTTTAAATATGTGCAAGGTCCCTTAATTCCCAATTTCTTGTCATAATTTTTAATTTTGGAAACCGGGGTGGCACCATGGCCTTAACTTCTTGGCGCTATGGCATGCCTTGATGGCATCGTGGCATTGATTTCTTGGCACTATGGCGGCCTGATTTCAACCATTTGTATGGTGCATCCTTCCATCCCAGTGTCGCGACCACAATCTTTCGACACTTTAGTGATGGTTCCTTCATCGTCGTAGCCATGAATAACTCACCGTTGCAGCCTCAGTTGCCATGTTGCCTTATGTGCAAAACTACATCTATGTATCATTTTTTGACATGATTTTCACCTCGATTTGGCCTAAACTAGGTGCAGTGGTAAACATGAAAGTTGTATCCCATTCTCTCACCTTTCCAATGAATTAAAATTCACATCAATTTGACTTCTACAGCTCAATTTATCTTCAAATTATTGCAGCATGTAAGAGTGACGCCTTCACTATACTTATGCTATCATAACTCAATTTCACTATGCTTATCACATATCTTACACAAAACCATGAGAGAAATCGACATTAACTCTTCTTAAAGTAAATCAAAGTAAAATAAAGTAAACCCTAAACTAAAATAACTTAATTTAACTAATCAACATATAATCTAACTTAGAAAAACAACTAAAATGCTCAAATCTGAATCTAAAACTAAAAGATCTAGTTACTTAAGCCTCCAAAATGTGTTGAAATAACTCTATATAATAGAGTTATCACTAAACGACTTGATAGAGAATGATTTTGTGAAATAAAAAGTGAATTAGATTTCATGAATCCACCATAAATGAAATATATGATGAAATTGGATGCTCTAGATAAATTTCAATGTAATATGAAGTGCATGTATTACTAGTTTATATTGAACATTCTTGACTTGGTAATGTTGTAGATGATGAATGTGCCAAATGATTGATCTTCTCTTACCATGTATGAATTATGTGTATTTTTGCAAAATTGATGTACATTATGTTCATGCATTCATCATTTACTTTTGTATAAATAAGCATGGCCATCTAATTCAAGGAATACCTTAATTGATGCAAAAAAAGAGATCATTTTTTTAATTCAGGATTTTGATTCAAAAAATTACAATTGCACTAGTCCAAAAATGATAGTTTAAGTGCTCTTACATAAGATATAAGCCTATTCTAATGTCAAAATTCATTTCTGAACCTTTCCACATGTTTTTTCCACTTAAAAACCATGTTTTCAAAGGCCATTTAAGAACATCTATTGGTAGGTAGCCCCATAAAAATCAATAGATAGATTTTAGAGGCCTATATTAAAACTCTTGTGCACCATCTATCGATAGATCATCCATATCTATCGATTGATAGAAGTCAATAACCAAAGATAAAATGCTAAGTCCTATCTATTGATAGATACTCATGATATATTGATAGATGAACAAATTTAATGAGCTTGATTGTATATTTCTCCCCAAACCCTCAACACCCCATTCTTTATTCACGTAAATCCTTTCATCTCAACTTTGTTCTACCTCAATTCTAATCTATTTAAGGTGTTTTTCTAACACTTTTAGGCATGAAAACTATAAAATGTCAACAAATCAGCCCTAAATTGTCAACAAATTTTGAGTTAGGGCTTTCCAAAACCTTAAGTTCAATCTTACTCAAATTCTTGGAATTTTGTTAAGTTTTGGAACAAATTGCTATGATTAAATCAATCTCCTCACTCTCCTACACATTTCTACCGAACCTTTTTTCTAATTAATAACTTAAATTCCAAAATCCCAAAATTCCCAATATGAGTCATCACTCAAAAAGAACCAAAGTCACCTCTCAACTGAATATTGGTGCCTTTACTATAGCCAACTCATCCTCTCACCTTCCTACGGATTCCTTTCAGTGCAACTCTTTTCATCATGCTCACGTGCAAAAATTCCAAGATGACTTCAACAAGCATAAGGCAATGCTTGGTCACATTATCAATTTTAATTACCTTGAGTTAGTAGGTTTCTTGTACCTTTCTACGCTTGAGTGTTTAAACCGTACATTTTAGTAGAACCTAGTGCGTGTCTTTTATTTCAATGCTAAAACCAAATTTGCTGATGCTATCATTTGGGAAATCATGATGCATGATGATAAGTTTAAGACATATGTTATGAAGGGTTTCGAGCATGCTTAGAAAAGAAATCACATTCATATAATGCAATAAAATATAAACATAGAAAATCAAAACCATCTATGGATCAATTATATTGTCTTATTGATTTGTTAAAATCAAATATAAACAAACATATGTTCTGCCATATACTTCAAGAAGTGATTTCCTAAAATCATGTGTCAAAATCCCTCCACTTGATTGTACACCCAAGCCCGATTGTCACAAACCAAAGCTATCCATGTGTCATCCTTCAATGGTGATCCACACAAATGTCAATTGAAAATCTTACACTTGGTTGGGATTAAGTGGTGTTGTGATGCTTCCTAGCAGCCAAGATTTTCTAAAAAATCTCACCCCTCAAAGATTATTTGTTTTTTTTTTTTGCTATAAAAGAAGACAAGAAAAATTTTTCTTAAGAAAATGAAGCTCAAGGCTTGGGTTTTTCTCTTTTATTTTTCTATTGTCTTTTCTCACTTCTTTCTTACAAAGTGTGGCACACATATCAAAGGTATTTATAGTTAGGTTAAAATGCTGATCCAACTTTTGGTTTATTGCATTTTAATCCTTCCACTTAATTAAACAATTTAATTAAGTCCATACTTGAAATTCCTAATTTCCAATTAAATACTACTCCCATTTTAATTTCACATTGTCATTCTTATTGCATGTGACCCATTCGGTCCCACATGTTGGAAGTAAATATAAATAGATTCAATTAAGAATTTATATGTATATTTATATACCATGAGTGGCATCTATTAATACATTATGACCATTTAGATGTTAGGAGAGCCAATATTATTTTACATAACCTTCACGTGTAAAGTATCTCAATGTAATTCAATCCTTTCATCATGTTGGAGTTGGATCTAAGTGGATTGATGCGATTGTGTAAAGCATGGATTTCCAAAAATTTCATTTATAAAGTAATCCAATTACACAAGCAAAAACAAACATCATTCTTATTTTAAGTAACATAATCACATCTTAAAACTAAGGATCTATTAAGTAGGAAAAAATCCATATTTTTTTTAGATTATTAATTTTAGACACCACCACACCAACAATTGATTTCTCTACCAAACAAGTTTATTATTTACTCTTCAAGAATGCTTTCAACTTGAAC
>NW_018397260.1:79533-80055 GCF_002168275.2 Theobroma umbraticum | reverse complement strand
CAAGGTGTGGAATGCTAGACTACAAGATGACAATTGATTTTGTCTCTCTTTTCATCCTAAAAATTAATGGCTATTTTTCTTTCAAAAAAATTCAGCCAAAAATGGGAGAGAGGAAAAGAGATATGACAAAGTAAGGAGGAAGAGAGAAGTGATGATTGAAACTTTTTCAAGAAAAGCACTTACATTTCTTTTCTTCCGATCTTTTCTCTTTTTATTAAAACTTTTGCCTTGAAGGTTTAATCAATATCAAATAACTTCGAATCAATCTTGCCCATCCATTTAGAGTTATGGAAGCATCAAACAAGCTCCATAATTATCAAAATTAAATTAAAGAATAAATAATTTAATTTTTTTAATTATCATTTAGAGTTCTTCATAAAATAAAATTTCTTGTTGAATAATAACTCTATTTTATTATTATCCATCTTTATTTAAAAAGAATTAACAATAAATAAAAGAGTGATAGTTAAACATGGAGTCTCCTTTTATCAACATGGATGTCTAGATTCATTTTACAAGAAT
>NW_018397260.1:74898-79433 GCF_002168275.2 Theobroma umbraticum | reverse complement strand
ACTTAAGCTCCCAAAATGAGTCAAAATAACTCTATATAATAGAGTTATCAATTGCTATGACAAAATATCCTTAAGTACTTACTAAGAACTAAGGATGTTTCCTTGGTCTATGAATGGGCTAAACTCCAAGTTAAAGGATATGGAGATGCCAATTTTAATCCGATAAGGATGACAACAAATCACAAACTAGGTTTATATTTACCTTAAATTGTAGTGTAGTCAGTTGGAAAGTTCCAAGCAAGTAACATGATTGCAAATTCTACAATTGAAGTTGAATATATATCTACGTCTAAGGTAATGAAGGATGGAGTTTGGATCAAGAAGATCATAATTGAACTTGGTATAGTTCCTAGCATTGTTGATCCTATAACTTTGTACTATCACAACAATAGAGCCATTGCGCAAGCAAAAGAACCAAGGTCTCATCAGCAGTCCAAACATGTATTACGACGTTATCACCTGATCAGAGAGATCATTGTGAGAGGTGATATTAATATAGAGAGAGTACCCATGGAGGACAACTTAGCTAACCTTCTCATTGAAGCTTTATCTCAACAAAAACAGATTGCCACTTGGATGGCTTTAGTATTAGATACATAGACGATTGGTTTTAGTGTTAGCCGGAGATTGTTCATGTAAGCCTTACTAGCCAATCGGTTTTGTGCTTGTAAAACACTACATTAATTAGTTGTATTTTATGTTAAATACATTATGGATATTTTATATAATGTGTGAGGTATTTCTTTACCCATGAGTTTATTTATAAAGAGTCATGAGAGATTTATGAAGACAAAGTCCTTGGAACAAAGTGGCCTTGCAACAAAATCATAAAGGTTATAATTATGAGATTCTTATGCATCAAAGCCTTATTCCTAAATATGCTCCTGGTCATTTTATTGTTAAGAATAAAGGCATTGACAATGCTTAAAGACTGATACACGATAAGCCTCCTTACTTTGAAAGTAAGCAACTAATCTCATATGTTGAAGTATGTGAGATACTTTGGAATAGTATGTGGGTGCTTGTTAAGGAACAGGTTTTATTGAACATGACCTACTATGAGAGTTCCATTTGATATTTCACTCAAATGTCTATGGAAATACTCTAATATGTTAGTAGTGTAAGTAATCCTTTGACATATGATAACAAGTCATTTTGTATGTGAATTGTTATGCTTTAATTTTATCTTTTATAGGTTTGGAGGTGACCAGATGCCTAAATAGGGTGTTTTTGGGTATGACATCAAGCATGTGACGGTGAATGAGTAGTCTAAAGAGGATTCATCACCACTAGTGATTTGATGGGGACATATCTCATTTCCTCATAGCTTATATTGACTGAAAGTCTTTGGCCAAGGCAATCTTGATAGTTCAATACGGAAGCTGTAGGACCAATATAGAAAAGTTAGAAAGTAGACACCGAGCTAAGCTTTTTATTTTCTGGGCTATACGATGTGCTAGGAATTTTGAGCATATAGTGCCCTAGAAAGCAAGTATATTCTCATGTTTAATTTTATTTAATTTATATTTAATTAAAACACATTTTGATAATAAGACAAAGAGTTTGTTTTAAGTAAGCATTCATTATGTAGTTATTAAGGTATCGTGATTCTATTGGGATAGTAAACTACATTTATATGAGGAGTCATGCGTAAGAAACATTTATTTTAATTAAATCCAAAAATTATTCACAACCGTATAATAATGCTAATCACTTTATTGTGTTAAGGTTTTAGTGTCTAGATTACTTCTATCGAAATAAATGTAATTCATTATAAGGGAATGATAAGTCTCAAATCACCGAAATGGTTGACTTTGAGTAATGACACAATAACATGAACTAGAATTATGTGAGAATCAAATTTAAGTTTAACCGTTAGTTAAATCATGATCTCACACTTAAGCATTTGCTTATAGTAAAAATAAAATCTTAATGGATAGTGGACTTGTGTTTAATCCCCTTATAATCTTTGATATACCATGAGCATGATTATTATAAAGCGTTGATCTAGACTCTGTATGTTAGGATTATAATCAAGATGAACATTTGGGAACGTATATTTAAAATAATTGAGTTCATAGCATTAACATCACTTCTAGTGATTTCAAGAAGATTGATGATTAATCTGGGCCTAGTGGATTAATAAATTAGCTACTCATCACATCTGGATACTTAAACGATTTGATCTAGAGTATGAAATCACTAATTGGATGAAATTTGAGACTAAGGGACAAAATTGACATAAAAAGTAAAATGGTAAATTCAGCTTTTATCATTGAATGGTTATAAGAGTTTACAATATAAGGTTTGTAATTGGACACCTAATAATTAATATCAAGTATTGAATTATAGTTAATCTTAGAGTGCAACCATGAATCAATGGTGGAGTGATTTCATAGTTAATAAGCTTGAATTAATTTTAATGAGATTATGAATAATTCTAATTTTATTAGTGCTTGGAATGTTTATGTCCAAATAGATTCCCACTTAGTTTCATATAATTTAACTTGTTTAAGTTGGAATGTATGTTTTATTTGATTAATTAAATTGTGTATAAAAATGACAACCTCAACATATTTGTCTTAATTTAGACAAGAAAACATTTAATGTCTTAATTTAGATAAGAAAACATATTAGTCTTAATTTAGACAAGAAATCATGTTTAGGCTTAATTTAGATAAGAAAATATGTTTGTCTTAATTGAAGACAAGAAAAATATTTTTTATCTTAATCTAGACAACAAAACATATTTGTCACAATTTAGACAAGATAAAATATTTGTCTCAATTAAAGATAAGAGTTGTCTTAAATTAAGATAATGCTAAGAGAATTCTTGCAAAATGAATCTAGACATTCATGTTGATAAAAGAGACTCCATGTTTGACTATCACTCTTTTACGTATTATTAATTCTTTTTAAATAAAGATGGATACTAATAAAATAAGAGTTATTATTCAACAAGGAGTTTTATTTTATCAAGAACGCTAAATGATAATTAAAGAATTAAATTATTTATTCTTTAATTTTAATTTTGATAATTATGGAGCATGTTTGATGCTTCAATAACAATAAATGGATGGTGAAGATTTATTCAAAGTTATTTAATATTGATTAAACCTTTGAGGCAAGAGTTTTAATAAAAAGAGAAGTGGTTCGAAGAAAAGAAGCGTACGTATTTTTCCTGAAAAAGTTTCAACCATCACATTTCTCCTTCTTCTAACTTTGCTGTATCTCTTTTCCTCTCTCCCATTCTTGGTTGAATTTTTTGAAAGAAAAATAGTGATTAATTTTTAGAAAGAAAAGAAAGACAAAATCGATTGTCATCTTGTAGTCTAGCAATCCACACCTTATCCACTTAAGGTTTAAGTTGAAAGCATTCTTGAAGAGTAAGTGGTAAACTTGTTTAGTTGAGAAATCAATTGTTGGTGTGGTGGTGTCCAAAATAAGAATCTCAAAGAAAAGGTGAGTTTTTTTCTTATTTAATAGATTTTTATTTTTAAGATGTGATTATGTTACTGCAATAAGAATTATGTGTGTTTCCACTTGTGTAATTGGATTTCTTGCTTCCTTTATAAAAGAAATTTTTTGAAATCTATGCTTTACACAATCACATCAATCCACTTAAATCCAACTCCAACAATTGGTGTTAGAGAAAAGATTATTGCAAGTTTTGTTTCCCATATCTATTTTGCATGATTGGCACCTTTGCATATATTTAACTATCTTGATGTGATCAATGTATGATTGTATTTTATCATGCATGATTCAAGGTTTTTGCCACATTGATTGTCCTAAAAAATTTTACATGTAACCTTTTCTTTTGGCTATGTACCAAGAAGGGTGGCCTATTATCTCCATGTTTCTTTCTTTATTTTTTTTATTTTTCCTTGGATTTATGAAACTAGGAAAAGCCATGTAATATATTACTTGATATATTTGTTGCATCCATGGAGAAAGAAGATGAAAGGCAAAATGAAAGAGTAATTAGGTAATGACTGGTTATTTTTTTTTTTATGACTATTAATATTTTTTTTAAGAAAACTAAGTTTTTCTTGTATCAATGTTTTTTGAAGAAAAAAAGTTTTTCTTATATTAAAATTCTGTTATTATAAAAAATTCTTCTATTAAAGAATTTTTTGTGATTAAAAAAAAAAAGGGGTGGGGTGTGCTATTGGGCAAGACATAGCCCATCTGTGTGCTGCTAGGCAGCAGACTACTGTGTGCTATTCGACAGCACACAGCGTCTATGTTTTTGAGCAGTAGCACAAGCTTCTGCCAAGTGCAACAGCAAGCGTGCAGCCCACCCTTAGGCTATTGGGCAATAGCCCATTAGGGTGATCCCTATTCTAATTTTTTTAATAAATAATTTTTAAAAATATATATATTCTTAAAATTTTTTTATTTTTTTATTTTTGAAAAATTAATTTATTTTACCCTTGAATTGAAAATTATTTTATTTTGGTATGAATTAATGAGATTAGTTAATTGGATAAAATAAAATTATTTTCTCAAATTGGGTTAAAATTAAAATTAAA
>NW_018397260.1:71993-74798 GCF_002168275.2 Theobroma umbraticum | reverse complement strand
ATATTTTTCTTATCTTAAATTAAGACAAACATATTTTCTTGTCTAAATTAAGACAAACATGTTAAAGTTGCCATTTTTGTACACAATATAATTAATCAAATAAAACATACATTCCAACTTAAATAAGTTGAATTCTACAAAGCTAAGTGGGGAATCTATTTCAACATAGATATTCCAAGCTCTAATAAACTTAGAATTATTCATAATCTCATTAAAAATAATTCAAACTTATTAACCATGAAATTATTCCACCATAGATTCATGGTTGCACTCTAGGATTAACAACAATTACAACAAATAATTCAATACTTGATAATAATTATTAGTTGTCCAATTGCAAACCTTATACTATGAACCTTGAAAACCATCTAATTACAAAAGGTGAATTTATAGTATTACCTTCTATGTCAAGTTTGTTCTTTAGTCTCAAATTTCATCCAATTAGTGATTCAATACTCTAGATCTAATCTTTTGAGTATCCAGAAGTGATGAATATCTAATTCATCAATCTACTAGGCCCAAATTAAGCACCAATCTTCTTGAAATCACTAGAAATGATGTTAATGCTGTGAACCTTATTTTTTGGATATATGTTCCTAGATATTCATCTTGATTATAATCCCAACATGCGAAGCCTAGATCAATGCTTTATAATGATCATGCACATGGTATATCAAAGATTATAAGGAGATTAAACATGAGTCCACTATCCACCAAGATTTCGATTTTATTATAAGAAAATGCATAAGTGTGAGATCATGATTTAAGTAACAGTTAAGTTTAAATTTGATTCTCATATGATTCTAGTTCATGTTATAGTGTCATTACTTAAAGTCAACCATTTCGATGATTTGAGATTCATCATTCTCTTGAAATAAATCACATTCATTTCATTGGAATTAATCTAGACACTATAACCTTAACACAATTAAATGACCAGCTTTATTATATGGTTTTGAACAATTTTTAGATTCAGTTAAAATACATGTCTCCTATGTGTGACTCTTCATACAAATGTATTTTAATATCTCAATAGAAACATGGTACCTTAATAACTAGATAATGAATGCTTACTTAAAACAAACTCTTCGTTTATTATCAGAATGTAGTTTCATTACAAATAAAGTAAATGAAATTAAACATGGGAATATATGTGCTTTCCAGGGCACCATATTCTTAAAATTCCTAACAATCGCCCACTTGCCCTAAAGCAAGTATGATATATCATTCATTCCAAGACCTTTGAAGTAACCATCAAAACTCTTTTATGTTAAAGGTTTTGTGAATGGACAGGTCTGGTTCTGCTCTATTGGAATTTTCTTTGCATTTACTTCTCCACGTTGTATGATTTCTCAAATGAGATGACCCTTCTTTTTAATTTGTTCTGCTGTTTTATGATTCCACGGCTCTTTTAAGTTAGCCACTACTCCACTGCTATCACAATATAGTGTAATAGGCTCGTCCACATCTAGAATTACTTCAAGGTCCATAAAGAACTTACGAAGCCATATAGCTTCCTTTGCTGCTTCACAAGCGGTAACACACTCTGCCTTCATAGTAGAGTCTGCACTACAAAATTACTTTACACTCCTCCAAACTATGGCTCCTCCTTCAATGGTGAAAATAGATCCTGATGTCGATGTCTTAGAAGCAACATCAATTTGAAAATTTTAATCAGTTTACCCTGTTGCTACATGGTTACTTCCAAAATATACAAGCATGTAATTCTTTGTTCTGCAAAGATATTTAAAAATGCACTTGACTATAGTCCCATGCTCCATGCTTGGGTTTGACTAAAATCTACTAACCAATCCAACTACATAGTAGATTCGGGCCTAGTGCACAACACAACATACATGAGACTTCTATCAACAGATGCATATGGAATTCGTCTCATGTTTTCAACTTCCACTAGAGTTTTAGGTGACATCTCTTTAGAAACTTTGATTCCATGTCTTGAGGGCATAAAACCTTTCTTGGAATCTTGCATAGCAAACTTGGCCAAAATCTTGTCTATGTAGGATGCTTGAGATAATGTTATCTGTTTGTTCTTACTATCCCATATAAGTTTGATCCCCAAAACATAGCTAGCTTATCCTAAATCCTTCATATTGAATTGTTAGTTCAACCAACCTTTAACTGTTGACAACATTCCGACATCATTCCCAATGAGTAGAATGTCAACATAAAGGACTAGGAAAATAACCTTTTTGTTCTGTATCCTTTTATACACACAAGGTTCGTCAATATTTTGGTGGAAACCATATGATTTGATAGCAGTATCAAATCTTATGTTCCAAGACCTAGATGCTTGCTTAAGTCCATAAATGGACCTATGCAATTCACAAACCTTATGCTCATGGCCCTTTTTAATGAAACCTTCAGTTAGGCCATATAAATGCACTCTTCAAAATCTTTATTTAAAATTACGATCTTGAAATCCATTTGTGATATCTCATAATCAAGATGTGAAGCTATGGATAGAAGGATCCTGATGGATTTAAGCATAGCAACTTGCAAGAAAGTTTCTTCATTGTCAATCCCTTCTTTTTGGGTAAAACCCTTGGCCATTAGTCTAGCCTTGAAGGTCTCTAGTTTCCCACCACTTCCTCTTTTTCTTTTGTAAATCCATTTGCACCCTATGGTTTTTATCCCTTTAAGTGGATCTACTAAAGTTCAAACTTTGTTTGAATCCATAAAGTTTAACTCAAATTTCACTGCCTTATGCCACTCTTTAACAGCTACATCCTTATATACAATAGAGTTAGATTCATTTTCATCTGAGAGTGCAATCATGTTTTCTCC
>NW_018397260.1:68985-71983 GCF_002168275.2 Theobroma umbraticum | reverse complement strand
TATCTCTCTGGTTGTCTCACAACCATCCCACTATGTTGGGGCACCATTATTTGATGTTTTGGTTGTGTTTTTGTAACCCTTGAATCAGACTATGTTATGACATCTTTAGAATTAACTCTTAAATCTAAAGAATCAGATAATTCTTCTAAGACAATTTTACTTCTAGGTTTATGATTTCTCAAAAACTCTTCCTCTAAGAAAGTGGTATTTGCACTAACGAAAACTTTCTTATCTTGAGGACTATAAAAGTAATAACTTCTCGTTCCCTTTGGATATCCTACAAGCAAGCACACCTTAACCTTTAGTTCCATCTTTGTGGACTCGGGTTTGAAAACATGTGTAGGACACCCCCAAGTTCATAGATGACGTACAAATGATTTACACCCTGTCCACAACTCCTTTGGTGGTTTAGGCATATCCTTAGATGGAGCAAAATTGAGAAAGTATTCAATAGTTTGCATACAATATCCCCATATGGAGATTGGAAGGTTAGCATAGGATTTCATTGATCTAACCATTTATAAAAAAGTCCTATTTCTTCTTTCAGCTACACCATTATGTTGAGGTGCCCTCAGCGTTGGCAAATTGAAAATTATCCCATTGTCAGTGAGATATTGCTAAAGTTCATTTGATAGATACTCACCTTTTCGATCTAATCGAAGTTGTTTCAATGGCTTGCCTAGTTTCTTTTCAACTTCAGCTTTGAATTCTCTAAACTTTTCAAAGGATTCACTTTTTCTATGCATTAAATACATAGAGCTATGTCTTGAGTAGTCATCAATAAAAGTTATGCAATATTCATAACCTTCTGTAGCTTGCACGTTCATTGGTCGAAAGACATCCGTGTGCACTAAGTCTAGAACATTTGGCATTTTGTTACTTTTTGCTTTGAAAGGCTTTTTTGTCATTTTTGCTTCAATACAAAAATCACATACTGGCAAAAGACCCTCAACCATGTCTGGTAGAGTACCATCGTTTATAAGCCTAGTAAGTTTATTTTTATTGGTATGACCTAAACACAGATGCGAAGATAATTTTGATTTATGCTAGGTTTTTTGACTCTTTTAGTTTTAAATCATATTTCTTCTACATCAATTACAAAATAAGTTGTAGGCTCGAGGAAATAAAGATTATATCTTACAATTCCAAAACAAATAAAATCCTTATTAGAATAAATAGTGAGTGTTTCACTAAAATAAACTGAATATCTAGACTTTATTAAACAAAAGACAGAAATTAAATTTCGATAAGTCTTTGGAATGTAATAAGCAATTTCCAAAACTAAGCTACAACTATAAGGAAATTAAAGAATAATGGCTTCTACTGCTAATGTTGAAATGAATGTGCCATTTGCCATCCTTATCCGAAATTGCCCTTTACTTAGTTTTCAACTTTGTTGAAACCTTTGTAAAGAATTACAAACATGGTTAATGGCTCCAAAATCAACTATCCAAGCATCCGTAGAATCTACCACTAAATAAGCTTCTAACATATTTTGAAAACCCATACCTTGTTTATTCTCTTGGATTTCCTCAAGGTAAACCTTGCAATTTCACTTCCAATGTACTTTCACACCAGAATGGAAAGATTTTCCTTTGATGTTGTCTTTTGAAGTAGTCCTTTTCTTTGCTCCCATTGAGCCCTTAGAAATCTTTTTATTTCAAGCTATCTTATTTTTACCCTTGGGTTAAGGCTTAAAAGTGGAAATTGCATGTGCTTTAGGTTTCTTTTTCAAATCAAAAACCTCTTCCACATTTTGGAGATCATTCATTAGCCTCTAGAGTGTAGTTCATAATCCAATTTGAATTGTGAAAAGGATGAATTCAAGCTATGAACGATCATTAATATTTGCATTTTCACATCTATCTTAGCACTATTTAGTTTTGCTTCATTGAGACAAGAGATCACTTTCAGCATGTAATCTCTAACCGGTTCCCTAAGTTTTTGCTTAAAGTCTTTAAAAGGATTGATTGCTTTCACCTTTGCAGACCAAGTTTTTGTACCAAACATCTCATGTAGGTGCATCATTATGTCAGTAGCGTTACCTATGCCTTCGTACTACTTTTGCAATATACTTTTCATAGAGGCCAATATATAGCATTTAGCCAACTCGTTTGCATCATGCCACTTCTTATGATATTCAATATCTTGTGAAGTTGATTGGGGAGTCAATGTTTCAAGCTTATGGTCAGAAAGAACCCATGTGATCATGTCATAATTAAGGATGATATTAGTGTTGTTTTCCATTCAAAATAGTTATCACCATTCAGAGTGCATTTGTTTAGCAAAATTGAGAATGGATTCATATTTGTGATGTAGATATGTTTCTAAAATTACATTTGAAATTATGTAAGCATATTAGTTATTTATGGACTTTGAACATTTCATAATGCTTGTATGCTTGATGACAATTTATAAAATATTATAAATTGTACTATTAGTTTGAAGGTCATTTACCTTTCTGTAATAAATTAACCGACTGTGGGCCTTTGAGAATTTACTACTAGGCAAATTGGGACTGTCCCACTTACCTATGTTACCTAGCATCTTCATACTTAACATGGTTAGGAAGCGCCTTTATTTGGTCCATGAAGTTTATTAACAGAGCTTCTATTGGCAGGTTAATAGTAAATTCATGTTGAGTGTAACAACCATTATTTCATTCTTTTAAGCTCCTTACTCAGTGAGCCTCTATAGGAGGTCTCACTTCATAATCCACCTAAAAAAATTTATCCTTTCTGAGAGCCAATCCGTCATGATCTAAATTCATGCCCGTCTATAGGGAATGACATGTTTCACATGCCAATGGGCCAATAATGGAGACAGTGAACTCTAGGATTACTAGCATCCTCTCCCACTCAATAGTTTTATACTTAGGGTTTTGATTGACTTTTTGTCGGATTTTTTAGATGCATATTTAGAATATCCTAAGTCAAATTATGGACTTGGTTATGTTTCCAACTAAACACTTTTAGTATATAACTAAGTCCATATTACC
>NW_018397260.1:68737-68885 GCF_002168275.2 Theobroma umbraticum | reverse complement strand
AAAACACCCTATTTAGGCATTTGATTGCTTCCAAACCCATAGGGCTGAAATCAAGATATGTCATTCCCCATACAAGATGACCTGGTGTCTCAAGCCTAAGGAGTAGTTGCACGACTATCACATGAGAACATTTTCCATAGACACTTGA
>NW_018397260.1:68518-68727 GCF_002168275.2 Theobroma umbraticum | reverse complement strand
AAATGGAGTTCTCATAGCGAGTCATGTTCAGTGAACTTGTTCTTTTACAAACACCTACATATTATCCTCAAGTATCGTATATACTTTAATATATGAGATTGATTTCCTACTTTCTAAGTAAAGAGGCTTAACATGTACCCATCTTTGAGCATTGTCAATGCCCTGTCTTGACAATACAATGATGAAGAACAATTTTAGGAACATGGCTT
>NW_018397260.1:68427-68508 GCF_002168275.2 Theobroma umbraticum | reverse complement strand
TGATCTCATAATTATAACAACTTGATATGTAAGGCATTTATGTTCGATGGGCTTTATCCAATTAGTACTTAATAACTCCTT
>NW_018397260.1:68254-68417 GCF_002168275.2 Theobroma umbraticum | reverse complement strand
TAACATGAAGGAAAACCTCTATCACAATATATATTCCTTGACCAATCTAATTGGCTAAAGGGTATATACCAACAATCTCCCATTTGCACTTGAGTCAATTGCTAACATATCCAAGATCGTACTTTTCGCTTAGCAATTGTGTCTCTACTAAGACAACTCAAAA
>NW_018397260.1:68153-68244 GCF_002168275.2 Theobroma umbraticum | reverse complement strand
GAGAATATGTTAATTTATATGTTTGGCAATCTCTATTGTCATAATTGAAATACTGATTTAGATCACAACGAGACCTTGATTCCATTATTAT
>NW_018397260.1:68015-68143 GCF_002168275.2 Theobroma umbraticum | reverse complement strand
GTTACTTTAACAACTCGGAATCCTTTATTGGTTCATAAAACCAAAGATCCAAATATATTTTCTTTTGTAGCCTAAACAAAATATTTGTATTCGATTATAGATATAATCATGCAGTCATCTCTTATTTT
>NW_018397260.1:67831-68005 GCF_002168275.2 Theobroma umbraticum | reverse complement strand
TAATACAACTGCTCAATCATGACTTTATATCACTTTTAACATTTACGATTCTCTTTATGTTAAACTCTTTTAACATGTATCCTAAATTCTTTTGTTGAGTTCCCTTTTAGGCTTTAGCTATTTAGTCCCATTTTGTTTTTCTTAGACTGGTAAATGTATCTTATACACTTTTAA
>NW_018397260.1:67619-67749 GCF_002168275.2 Theobroma umbraticum | reverse complement strand
AATTTATTACATTGAATAGAGATTATTATCCAATCATTCATGTTGGATTATTTAATAGACTCATCTTATATAAGTGGTGCATTAATATGCATCCTACTAATGGTTTGTAGCTAATGGATTCATCTCATGA
>NW_018397260.1:50621-67519 GCF_002168275.2 Theobroma umbraticum | reverse complement strand
GTGGTAGAATTTTAACTGACAGCAATCTAGTGACCCTTACTTGGATTTTATTGGCATTTGCTCGTGTCACTCAGAGCATACACCACATCTAGTCTAATACATAACATGGCATACATGATGAACCTAATAGCCAAAACATATGGTATTGTATTTATTCCCATCGTCTTTACTTGTGTCTTCGGACACATATTCTTTGAGAAATGAATGCGATGAGACATAGGTAAGTGTTTCTTCTTGGACTCAGTCGTGCTAAACTTCTTTCGTACTTTGTTTATGTAAGTGGATTGGGACAATCTTAGTAACCTCTTTGATCTATCTCTATAAATCCTTATTTCTAGAATATAGGCTAATTCTCCCAATTCGTTCATGGAGAATTGTTTGGATACCTAGATCTTGACAGTCTGCAACATCAATATATCATTTCTTGTTAGTAGTATGTCATCGACATAAGTACTAAGAATACAATCACCGGTCAAGTTACCTTCTTGTAAACACAAGGATCATTAGGATTCTTAATGAAATCATTTGCTTTAATAGTTTTATTAAATCTAATGTTCTAGCTTTTAGATGCTTGCTTTAGCCTACAAATGGACTTTTGGAGTTTGCATACTTTATATTGATTCTCCTTGATGTAAGACCTTCAAGTTATGTTATATACACTTCTTCTTGCAAATTCCCATTGAAAAATGCTATCTTTACATCCATTCGCCATACCAAGTAGCAATAACAAGCAGAGTCCGAATGGATTTAATCATGGCAACAGGCTAGAATGTTTCCTCATAATCAACTCTTTCCCACTTGGTTGTAACCTTTAGCAACCAACCTAGCGTTATACATTTGTACATTACCATCCATGTTAGTTTTTCTCTTAAGGACCCATTTGCATCTTATGATTTTTACCCTTTCAGGTGCATCAACCAAAGTCCATACTCGGTTGACATGCATGGCATCCATCTTGGATTTCATGGCCTTTACCCATTTATTGGAATCAATATTAGATATTGCTTCCTTATAAGTAGTAGTTTCTTTGTTAATTAACAAAGAATCTCTTTCCATCAAAAATCTGTATCTCTTTAGAGGTTGTCTCTGTCTTGTAGATATATAGAGCACTTGTGTTTCTTGAGCACTGATTTGAGCATCAATGCTTTATTCATCAGCTCAGGTTCCATAAGGATGTTAGTTTATGGTTGTTAAACCTCTTCAAAAATTATCTTACTCCCACTAGTCCTTTCAACTAGAAACTTTTCCTCTAAAAAAATGGCATGTTATGAGACAAACACCTTTTGCTCGATGGGATTATAAAAATGGTATCTTATAGTTTTTTTGGGATACCATACAAACTTTCATTTGTCTGACCTAGCTCTAAGCTTATTAGATGATTCACGCTTCACGCTTCACATAAGTCGTACATCCCCAAATCTTTATATAAGACAAGTTTGGCTTTTGTCATTCGACATCTCATACGTTGCTTATCTACTAATTTGTTTGGAACTTTATTTAGAAGGTAAGCACTAGGCTTTTGGGCATATCCTCAAAAGGATATCAGAAGGTCTGCCCTATTCATCATGGAATGAACCATGTTCAATAGAGTTCAATTTCTGCTCTTAAACACTCTATTATGTTGTGGAGTTCCAAGTAGAGTCTATTTGTGATAGAATCTTATGTTTCATTAGATAATCCAAAAACTCTTAGCTAAGATAGTCTCTTCCTTGATCCAATTTAAGAGTGAGAATACTCTTGCTAGTTTGTTTTACAACCTCAGCCCTAAACTCTTTGAACTTTTCAAAAGCTTCAAACTTGTACTTCATTAGGTACACATAACCAAATCTAGAATGGTCATCGGTAAATGTAATGAAATACGAATAACCTTCTTTAACTGGTGTGTTTAAGGGTCCACATACATTCAAATGTATTAGCCTTTTAAGCACACTTGTTGTTCATCATTTCAGTAAAGGGAGTCTTAGTCTTCTTACCAAGGAGACAACTTTCACAGGTTTCGTATGATTCATAATCAAATGGATCTAGATAACCTTATTCATATAAGTTGGTTATCCTTGTTTCATTACTATGACGTAGTCTACAATGCCAAATGTAGGTTTGACTTAGATTATCTTCTCTAGCTTTCTTAACATCTATATTGAGTATTAGGCTATCAAGATCCATAACATAAAGTCCTCCATGACATGTTACAGATCCATAAAAGATATCATTTAGAATGACAGTGCAATGATTGCCCTTCATACTAAATTCAAAATCATCATTCTTAGATAGGTATGAAACTAAAATGATGTTTCTAGTCAATGCTGGTCCACAGTAACAATCTTTTAGCTCCATCATTAAGCTCAATCAATGGCAACTCCTGTAACTTTTGCAGTATTGCCCACTCTTCAGACTACCTTATTTTAACCAAGCTTTTTGTTGTCCCTTAAAGCCTTTATGTTAGTACATATATGCAATCCACATCCTGAATCTATTATCCAATATTTATTATTGGTAGTAGAAAGGTTAAGCTTAATCCTATTTTAAGTAATCTCTTTACTTGTCAAGATTGCACCATTCCATTTATTGAGAACTTTTCTCAAGGTGATATACCAGTCTAAACATTTTGGACTGATGGCATCAAGTATGCTAAGCAAAGTAACAATAATCATTATACCCATTCTAGCAACCTATAAATATAGAAAAAGTATTTGTATTTGTATTAGTCCTCCACATTATTAACCAATTTAAGACTAGGTATTAAATCTTCCTTTTGTTCTCCCACTAATTTTTCATAATAATAGCCTTCACTATTAGAGGGAAATCTTTACTAGGCATTTATGGTGGACTAGGACCCTTTTCAACTTATTGCAACCTTTAATGACTCAACAAATCACAATAAGCCTAATTTGGTAGATAACATAGTTTATTGATTACTCCTCCATGCAACTTGTAGATCAGTTAAGTGACAATTCTTTGTCTAAATGCATCATATGCATTTTGCCTAACTATGCCTCTAATGCCATGTGATCAAGTGTGACACATTCGAACGAGGTAGTATTATTTGAGTAAAACCCACTTATAGCTTAAACGTACTCATGTAAAAGTTTGGCTTTGAGTGACTTAACTAGCTTTCAATTAAAAGAGCAGCTTGGCTATCTTGTTATATGGTGAAAGGCTACTTGTTCATGCCGCGCATGCGACTCAATATTGTAATAAAGGTTTTGATGTTGTTTTAATTCGTTATATAGGTATTATTTATTTTGGCATGCAGAGCATTTATACTATTGCATAAAATAAATCTATTACATGAATACTACTACGATGATTATAGACTTTTATCTACTCTAATTTCCTTGAGCCATCAAAAGAAATTAATTGGTCAAATCCAAGGTCATTACATACAAAGTCTTCTTCAAGCTTTCTTGTAATCTTCATGGCGCCTTGATATCTTCATCTTTGAATTACAAAACCATCCCTAGCTAATCCTAATTTTACAATTTGATGTAACTAATTACATTTGAAATAAAGAAAACTTGAGTTACATTTGAGGCAAATTAGGTGAGGAGAAAATTTTACAACCTAAAGATAAAGAGAAAGGAAAGGAGCGCAAACCTTATTTAAAATTTAATAAATACCATAAAAATTTAACCATCCACAATCACATTGGGTCTATGTTCGTAACTACCCTTATACATCTACAATTCGGATAGAGCAAATGGTTATTTTAGTTAGTTCAATTTTAGATATCTAATAACCAAACTAACCAAACTCATGTTTAAAAATAACCTAAATTGGACTGAATTTCAAAAATAATTGAACTAACCAAAACCGAATTAATTCAATTAGTTCAGTTCGGTTTTTGAAAACCGAACTTGAGAAAGTTTTTTTGTTTGTATATATTTATTTATATTTCATTCTTTTTTATAAATCAATGCTACAAAAATATTAAAAATGATGATAAACAATTAGAATAAATAAGATGGATCCTCATACAAACAATAAATAATTAAAAAATAATGAATAAAAACAATAACAAATTATTTATGATTTATTTCCCATGCAACAATCCCATTATACCCTTATTCAAGTTTGGTTAGTTTGGTTAGAAAAATTTGTAATCGAAACGAAATAGAATTAGCTCTAATAATCAAACTACCTTAATCGAATTACTCAAAGAATCGAACTAACCGAACCAAAAAACCGAACTGACTTCGGTTCGATTTAGTTTGCATTTGCACACCCCTATCCACAATCATATGATGAACATATTTAAACATTTATATGCTTTTGTATTCAATTATCAATTTTAAATCTAGTCCATCTATGTAGCTTAATTAACATTCATCTTAATCCAACTAAGATAAATCCTAATCACACTAGGCTTAATTAAGTTTTCATTTACATTAATCATTATGATTTAAATTAATTAATTAGTCAAACAATTTGATTAATTTCCCAATTATTTGGAAATAGAACAAACTAGGTAACTTTATCTTTTAAGTAGTTGTCATATTCTAGTTTCCTAAACAATTTGGAAAACTAATTTATTTTCTTTCCAAATATATTTTAGGAAACAAACTTGGCTAAATAATATAGTGATAATTATCATATTTAATGTAATTAAATATGTCATAATCCAATCCTTAAAATTATGGGATATCGATCAGCAATTAAGGAATTAATTTCCTTGTGCATTCAAAATTCCTAAACTTTAAGATTTTCTTTCCTTCTGTTGATTGGTCAAAGTTTCCCAAACTAAGACCAATTGTGGAGGTACATGGACTCTTTTCCAGCCCATAAAGTGGTGTCTAAACACCAATCAAGATGGTCAAAAATTACAAGTTGGAATTTCACCACAACCACAATAACCTAAGTATCACATGTCCCTAAAAATTTGGTTGTTCAGAAAACCTTTTCATGGAAAACCATTAACTAAATTTTCTGGACCATATACTAAACAATTTGGCATATTTTTTACATTGGAAATTACTCAAAGTATCAATGAACCTTGGAAAGATTCTCAATTTTTCTGGTCATGATTTATCACCATTCAAGCTCAAACTCACAAGAAACTATTTCAATTTGAACTCTAACTTTTCAACTTGCAAAAACTTGGTTGAAATCAATAGTCAAACACTTAAAAATAAGTATTAAATCATGATTAATGTACTAGAATTAAATCCTCAAATTTACTAAAACAATTTTTGATAATTTAGGCACACGTATTTGTTTTGACTAGAATTTTCAGGCAATATAATTTTTGTCAATTTGTAACAACCAAGGCATAAAATCCAATCAAAGGACAACAGTAAGAAGGCTTTGATACCAATTGAATGGTTTCAAGTACGCTCAGAGAAGAAATCACATTTATATAATGTAGTGGAATATAAACAAACAAAAACAAAATCACCCTTGGATCACTTATGTTGCCCTATTGATCAATTCAACGTAAATATAAACAAACATATGTTCAGCCATATACCTCAAGAAGTGATTTCCAAAACTCATGTGTCAAAATTTCTCCACTTGATTGTACACCAAAGCTGTCCATATGTCCAACCTATAATAGTGATCCACATAGATGTCAATTTAAAAACCTACAGTAGGTTAGGATTATGTGATGTTGTGATGTTGTTCTAGTAACCAAGATTTTCTTAAAAAATCTCACCTCTCAAAGATAATTTGTATTTCTTAGCTTTAAAACAAGACAAGAAATTGTTTTTTTTTTTAAGAAAACGACACCTAAGGCCAAGGTTTTTATCTCTTTTTTTTTTGTCATCTTTTCTCATTTCTTTCTTACAAAGTGCAACACACATATTGTCATGACATAAATCTGGTGGCCATGATCAGCACAAAGGTATCAATGGGAGTGACCCTCTTAACCTATGCAAGCCTAAGATGAACAAATAAATCAAATGCTTGGAATTTCCTTATGGGACTTTTCACCATGGAACTGTATAGGAAGACATGCATGAACATATTATACCACATAGGAATATCTTATATTAGTTTGTACATTAACATACTCAAAATGCAGAAGCAACACATAGCAATTAACATATCTTAGGCCACCCTATGACAAGTACAAAGTGTAGCCATTCCATGGCAATTTTTGAAATACATGTCATTTAATACAAGACATAGCAAAATATTGTCCATGATAATCAAACATAAATGACCAAACGGAATAGGATGAATAGGGTACAACTTGAAACAAAAGGTTTGATGCCTATTGGATGCCATATATTCACTTACCTATAATGATTGAAGTATTGGCTCTTCCCGAGGGACAATGACAGAAGCAACTATTGATCTGCAAAATGATTTCATCTTACATGTGTGAGTTATAAATAACTCCGTGAGCATATACGAGTAGGGGGAATAAGCTAAATGGGAGAATGTTTGTCAAAGACACGTTTGAAATAAATGCAAGTAATCCATTTCTAACAATATCAAAGTTTGCCCTTCAACCATAACAAATATTCAAAAAGTTTGGGAATTCAATCCTTGAGCAAAGTCAAACATCCCACGGTGTGAGTTATGTGTCAAGCATGATCAATTATCCAAGACTCATTCATAAGCCTTGAAATAAGAATAACGGTTTGTAAAACGTTCAAGTATTTCCAAGAAAATAATTTATAATTTTAGGGCTTTAAAGTTTTCGTAAAAGATGTTGACGAAAGCAAGGTTTAATTTGAAAGGAAATGAAATAATTTTGTTACCTTTAGAAAATCCTTGAGGAAAGTGAATGGATTTCAAAAATAACATAATCTGTATTATGTTGAGTAAATCAAGTCTAAACAACAAAGTCAAGCAATTACCCAATCCAAAGATCAAGGTCAAGACAAATACCAAATCGAAATGTAGAAGAAAATCAAATAACAACTCAAACACCATGGTCAAAACAATTGCCAAATTCAAGGACCAAGGTCTGAACAAATACTAAAACCAAATCCCAAAATCAAACACTATCAAACTCCAAAGTCCAAATTGAAGCAAATATCCAATCCAAATTCCATAGATTCAAATATCATTACAAATAGATTGTGGAGCACTAGATAGCATGGATAATCAAATCAAAATGTGTCGTAGCACCAAAGTGGTTGGATACATGATAGTCATCGACTGTATATCAAAGTAGGTAGAATCGTACCAACTACCAAAGGAAACCAAATCAATAGGGGTAAAACTTGGTTAGCTACCTAATCAAAGCTAAGCATTGTGCACAATGGCTAGTGGCTACTGTCATTAGTTATAGGTCGATAACTCAAGTAGGCTCCACTAAAATATTTTTGTGTTACATTTCCAAATATCGAAATATTCATTTCCAGATGAAAAGGTGAATCCAATCACCATCCAAGATCCAAGGGTTCAAAACAAAATGAAGTCAAAGTGTTCAAAATCCATTTCCAAACAAAGTTTGAACTCAATCATCTACATGTAACACCACGTAATTTGGTATGGTACCTAATATGACCTTAAGGATAAGATGAAGACCAATTGTGGCCAATGAAAATGTTTAAGAGCGTTGAAGGGTGAAAGGAATATTTTGAAATAACATATTCCCTATGCGATAAAATAATAACATTTTATTAAGATCGAAGTTAAGGAGTTAAAAGGTACTATAAAGCTAAACCGGTGCAAAATAAGATGTTTGGAGGTTTGGAAGGCCAAACGAAATTTTGAAATAAAATAATAATTGTTGGATAAAATAATATTAAAATAACATTGATGTCAAATTGGTTATATTACATGAAGAACGTGTGATTTGTACAATTTGTCTAAATGGGGGAGAGGAAGTAAAAAAAATTCTAAAGAAAGAAAGCTTTAGTGGGGACTGTGTACCTTCATTAAATTAAGTGAGAAAGAATACGTATATATTTAAATATTATGGTGACACTTTGGTGGAGTATGGATTTGATAATTTGTTTATACAAGTGCAAAGGAAGAAAGATAGAAGAGAATTGAAATTAAAAGAATATTGGGAGGAGTGTAGTGAAAAGAATAAGAAGTTGAGGGGTGGAATTGTAAATAATGAAAAGTTAAGGGGTGAAGTTGTAGTTATCAAAAATTAAAGAATCAATATGCAATTTATGAAAAGTTTGAAAGACCAAATTGTAAAAGATGAAAAGTTTGGAGTGTCAAATGGTAAGTAAGGAAAAATTAAAGGGCCTATGTGCAATTTCTCTATTTTAAGTTAAGTGAATATTGAATGTATATATTTGTATCTTGGAAAGCAAGATGATATTTAAGTTGGATGCAAGTAAAATGAAAGGCAAGTGAGATTACTTAGCTTGATGGAATTTGCATGTGAAGTTACTATTACATGCAAATGATTGCATGTAAAAAGGATAAAGCTTAGTGGGGGACATATGGGACCCGTACCATGTGAAAGATGATAGAGAGAAAAAGAACAAAGAATATTTAATTGAAAGAAAGCCATGCTTGAAACTTGAATGGGTACACATGGTGGTAGAGAAAGGATTATGAATAAAAGAAATAAATTAAAGATTGCATGAAATCCTATTGGTTTTGAAAGAGGCCAAATAGAATTCAAGGGTAGAAAAATGCATGAAGTCTTATTCGTTCATAAGGTGGCAAGGTTATTAGCAAAGGAAATGTGCATGAAATATTATTGGGTGATAAGGTGGCATTAAAATGAAATGCAAATGAAATAAACCAAAAGTGAATACCATGTGAACCAATGCATGGGCAAGGTAATCTAACCAAAGGATAAACGAATAGATAAGGAATTAAAAAAAATGCCAAAAAGCTACCAAGCCTTAGGCAATCCACCCATGAAGGAAATGGAAAAGAAATGGGAACTTTTACAATGCCATTTCAAGCCTATTTCTTGTTATGTTCGCCCATATCAAAAAGAAAGCAAACAAAGTCTGTTTTCCTTGAGAGAGCCACCCTATTCAGAAGAGAAATGGAAAGAAAATAGGTTTGTGAAGCTTCCACCCAAGAGGAGAGAAAAATGCTTGGCTACTCCATTTCTCCTAGTACCCATGAGCTTATTTCCTGCCATTTTCTTATCATCAAGCTTCATTGCTCCTAGAAATCCATCTTGTTTGAAGAGAAATGAGTTAGTTCTAATAGTGGTCAAGAAGTATGAAAGAAAAAGCTTTAGATCAAGAAGAAAAGAATATGGATGATCCATGGGTTCAACCAAGTTTTGGTAAGTGGAACTTTGATTTTGGTTATAGATTTCTTAAGGAAATGAGTTGGTTATTGTGGGAAAATGTTTGTGGTAGCAAAGATCCACAAGGTTTGAAGGAGAATAATTGCATGCATGTCACCAAACCATTGTTAAATGGTGAAAATTAAGATATAAAGAAAAGGGCTTTGGAGGAATATTGAAGTGCATGAAGATCCAAGCCATTCTAAAGGTAAGCATGCAATGATAATTGATTGTACTATCTTGGGTATGTTTAGGATGAATGCTTATACTAGTTATGAGTTTTGATGTTTTAAGAATGTAATGTTTTGAAGAAAGTGAAGGATAGAAAATTATGCATGTAAAGACTTGAGAATTCTTTGGTAAAGTTGCTACCTATATATATATATATATGTGTGTGCAAAAGATTATTTGTGAAGGAATGCTATTTATAGCATGAATTGAACTATAATGTTAATGGTTAGTACTTGAATGAGAAGGGGGAATAAAGAATAGGCTATAAAACAATAAAGCTAAGTGTGGGTAGCAAGTGTAGGATAGAATAAATTGTAAAATTTCTAAATATCTTGGATTTAATTGCTCTTAGGAAATTGACAAGTAAAGGATAGTTGCCATGCGTGTAAATCAAGAAGGATAACGGCTAAATGACAAGTGATATTGATTGATTAAGAATGTTAAAAGTTTAAATTGATGAAGTAATATCCCGCTAAGAAAGGTGTGTAGGGGGTGTCTATTTCAAGAGATTCCATACTATATAATGCTATATGTTTAATAACTTGTCAATGGTTTATTCAATGTCATTGTGGAAAGCATCAGTTGCTAGAAAGTGATAGGTGGTTTAAATACCCATTTGTGAAAGGATTTATACACTATTGTTGTGGAAAGCATGAGCTAGTAGAAATGATATGTGATTATGAATGCCATGATTTTTGAATTAGCTTTATATATAATATATAACCTATATATGTAAAAGGTTTTAGAAATTGGGGAACAAGCTCTTTACCATGGTTTATGTCGAAACGTGCCTTACTTGTTTTTGTGATGTGCATTCATGAGTAAGCTTTATGTTCACCATGCTTTGATTTAATATTTAAGCTCCATGCAAAAGTTTTACATCATGAATTCTTACAAACGGATTTATAATATTGCTGTGATTTGTATTTTGAAAATGGATAAAAATAAGCTTTTGAAAATCAAATTTGGTTGTAAATGGTTTTATCAAATCAGGAGATTCGAGAGTAGGCAGAATGCCACATCAAAATAGTGTGACTCTTATGCACAAGTGAGCTCTAGCTAGAGAACCTTTAGGTCGCCAATGGGCTGTTAGACATGGCTGAGCCACCGTCTGTGATATATACGTGGCAAGGCCACGGGTTGATATACGTGGCAAGGCCACGGGTTGATATACGTGGCAAGGCCATGAGTTGATATACATGGCTGTGACCAGATGATTTCTCCGATGTCGGCCAACATTGTCGAGACTGCCATGGCTGCGGGAATTTGATAAAGGGGGGCCTCTAAGATGTTATTACGTGGAAGAGGGTCCATGAGATAATTTTATATGATTACCAACTCAAGAGTGATATCTTTTTGGGTTTTCAAATACGTATTATTTGAATGGTGAGAAATAATGGTCTTTTTGTAGCTCCCCTATCTATACGATGGTTTTACATTTAATACCTCGAGTATGAGGTTATTTATAGGCTTGTGTATAAGCATCGACATTGCTTGATTTTATGGGAGTGTGCGTGCTTATGTTAGTCCGATTTTGAGTAAAAGACATCAAATGATTTCAATGATAGAAATCTTTTAATTGCACCGGCTTTAATATATTACCTGAAATGGTTACTTTGCATCACAATTTTTTGGTATATATGTACAACACAAATGTCCCATTTGATTTTAAATGGTTTACAGATTCATATGCTTTTAATATCAAATTTTTTATCCCTAGCTTGTTTCCCATCTTCGCCCTGCTCACTGAGTCTGTGAGACTTACCCCAATATTCTCATTTTGCAAAGAAGTGATCAGCTAGCATGCTTTTCATCGACATAGTCTGGTCCACTGCGATGTAGGTAAAGGCATCTCCTAATACCCTATTCCGAGTAGCTCCACTATTAAAGGTCCTTATGCTATCAAGAGATTTTAGGAACTTGCCATTTATTGTAAAATGTAAACATATATTTATATGATGATGAAACATAATGTATTGAGAGAATATTTTCCATTAAATGAAATTGTGATGGTTATGAGATTTCTAGGAGACATGTTATGGTTTGTTAAATGGATAATTGTGGAGGCCTACTTAGGACTTGGCGAGCTAGCTCATGAGACTCGAGCATCGGTAACGATTGGGGAAAAGGGTCGTTACACTACACAATAGAAATTAGAAGTAAAGACTAAATCAAAATCATCAATCTCAAAGATAAATTGATCGAGGGCTAGGGTTTATGCCAAGGTAATCATTTTTCATTCTAAATTTTCAAATAATCAATCAAGCAATTATCCTTAGAGAAATATCAATTTTTGAGGCATCAAATGATTGAAATGCTTGTTCCCTATGCTCAAAAGTAAATACATAATAACATAGTTACATAGATTTCATAAAACAAACTTGAAACCATTGTTCACATCACAAAGTTTGTCAAAATATATTTAAAAGAGAGGTTGTAGAATAAGCACATTTAATTATATTAAAATAATTAAAAACACCGTATCTGTCGACCTCTTGAAGCGTGCCTTTTCCTTCTGGTACCTTTTGTTGAAAGCTCAGCTTTTTCAACAAACTCAAATTACTCCAATAGCACTACAAATGAGGTTTAATCATCACTATTCCCAAAAACGCATAATAATTTCATAATATTTTGAATACCCATTTCTACCTCAATTTAACCTTCACTTTTTTCCTATGATTTTCCATTAATCTTTCTTCCAAACCTCATAGGCATTAAGTAAACAGCTTATTTTACCTATTTTTCTTCTTGGTGGGCTTCTTGTGGAGAGGTCTAGTCAAATCTTGAAAACCTAAACAAATTTTCTAGCTTTTAAAGAGAAAAAACAAAAATCATCAAAACCAAGTTTTGGGAGTGAAAATCTTTACCTTTAGCACTTATAATCCAAAATTTGTTGATGGAGTTTGAAGGCTTTGAATGATGCAAAATTTGATAGAAAATGGATGGAAGAATAAGAAATGTGAGAAAAATAAGTGATTCCTGGTTTTAAGGCTTTTAATCCCTTTTTAGGCTAACTAGGTAATCTAGGATTAACTATAAAGGGTCTATAGTTAATCTTGGACCAAAATGTTCATGTTTTCTTTCATTTTTCCTTCATAGGATCACCTATAGAGGGTTTATAGTAGATCATGGGCTAGAATGCATGAACATCCCTTATTTTTACTTTACAAGGTCAACCTTTTATGCACTAAGTCGACTTCCTAGGTTCAAATTTGTGAAAATTGTTCATTTTAAGGCTTAATCCCATTCTAAATCCCTTCCACAACCTCCATAACCTTTAGTTGTGAAATCTCAAGGATGACATTAAGGTTTTTAAGTGAAAAAAAGCATATCTTAAGCTTAGCAAGTTAATTGTCATGGGCTGAAGGGTCCACCATCGATGCATGAGCCCAGCAGGCAAGCCCACTAGACTCGAGCAAGCCTCAGAATTTAAAATCACATAATATAAATGTCAGGAGATTTAATAATCCAATATTCATAACAAGTTCGAATATAATACATTATCCTTGGCTCATAATCCACACAAATTTTCATAAGGCCATACATAGGGCATTCAAGGCAAGTTCGTACATAACAACCCTTACACATAAATCCTTGCTATGCCTATATACACAACAAAATAAGTGCGGAGTGTAAGCTTGTGATTGATGCAGCAGAGTGACACAATGGCTGGAAACTACTAGATGCCCAAAATTGGTCTGTCATTGGATGACCTTTACTACATAGTTTTATAGCCTATTTATCTGCATATGGTATACAAATAGGAGTGTACTCAAATAATTAGTGAGTGGCGTAGATGAACAAAATCATATATATATATATATATAACACATATATAAAATATAAACACCTTCCATACATCTAGATGTTCTAGCAAACATCTGCAAATACAAGGTACATCATTATCCCTAAAGTCTCCAATGTGAGGGCCTAACATCATCCTAAATGTCTCTAAGATTATCACTCTCATTGTTAGATTTACTCTTGAAGTCAACTAAAGTTATTCAAATTATTCTCTATGGCACACTCTAGTTGCCAGAGTATCTCATCAGATTTATATTATATTTATGTAAGCATCTCCATGGCTATCTCAGGTCATATGCAAATCAAATCAACAAGTGGTCCTCCTTTAGACGTAGTCAGATCATGCTCGATAGCCAACCACCAAAGAATCAAATCATGCTCAGGGCAAAGTCATTGGCAAAGAATAGATCACATGTCACGAGCTTGGAACTTTAGCCAAGTTCCATATGATGTTGTAGTCTCGTGTTCGTAAGACTAAGCAAGCCTAAATGAGGTTTCTTGATAATTGGGGCAAAAATGTGAAGTTAATAAATATGAAGAAAGAGATTGAGGAGAATAAATAAGTATTATTGCTCTGATGAGAGTAAAACAAAATACCTAAGATCTAAGCATAAAGTAAATTGCTTGATAATATGACTCAACAATTTGATGCCTTACAAAAACTCTCTAAAATGCTATTTATAATTGCCTACTTGACCTAAACTTAGTGTGCAAGTAAATTAAAATTGGTTAAAAGGAAAGTCCTATAACTAGTCTTACTTGGTGAGCAAGTAATGCCATAAGTAAGAAAAATTGGCAAGTATTTTAAAAACCCAAAAAAATTGTTTGGCTGCCAAGTCGGTAGTGCTGTGCCATTGTATATTGGATGACACAAAGGTGCAAGTTGTTACTGTGGCCTACTGGTGTATGCAGCTTTTGGGGAGCTCTACTGGTCTAATGCAGATGGTCCGTTTATGGGTGGCCTATATCTCTACAAAGCTACATGGCCCTGTGCGACTGTTGTTTGACGAAGTGCAGTTTAGTGTGCTACTCCTAGGTAAGCTAGCTATTGTCCATGTCAGGTCCTTTATGGTGAAGCTTGCTAAGGCATGATCTTCCTCAGGGACAGACTATATGGGTGAGTTACTCCTAGACAGGTTGGCTTGGTGTGCGACATTCATTTGAAACTAGCTTGCTCCTACTGCTAATGAGCGCTCGGCATGTACGAGTCATAGTGATGCACAACCCCCTATCGCTTGGCTGTGTAGTGCACTGCTTCTGTGAAGCCTATATGGGTTTGGCTCAATGGCATTGAGAGTGTGCGACCCGTCCACACTACTGTTGTCGTACGGCCTATGCGTGCTTTTGCTTTATGCGTAGGCTACTTGGGCGACAAAGATCTTGCTAGCTTTTGCTGTACGGCCCAATAATGTCAAGCTAAAGTATGCATAGCCTCCTTTTGGAAGGCTACAATGTGGCCAGCCCGTGTGGCCCAGATCTACTATGCATCTAGCATGTAGATCTATGGAATATGCACCCAATGTGTGCACTGTGCGACTGTGCTAGCTTGGTTTGTCGAACTGGCTAGCCATGTTGATCGAACTGCTTAAGGGTGTGTTGTTTGCTAGCTTATGTGCTATTGTAGCAATTTGGCCACCCTGCTGTTGGGACTGTCTAAGAACCCTTGTAGTCTTCAATAAACTCCTTGGCCCAATTGTGCTTGTATGTCACAAACTACACTTATTGGCTTAAGTGTGTGATAGTCCATCTGGTGCTTGAGCAATGCTTCCATGAAAACCAGTCAATAACTCATCTAAATCTAAACAAACATCAACAATAGTCACAAATTAGATTAAGGCAATGCATATCAAAACAATAGGGCATACCAAATGTCATACATGCAACCACTAAAGACATATAAAGAAAAATAATTTATTAATATGGAAATGAGTACAAAAGGACCAAGACACACCATCGTTGAGCCATAGGAGCAACCTTAGATGGTTCACTACATTCATACCTTTACTAGTGAGGTAGCCCAATAATCCGCTAACTGCTTACCCTCTATAAAGAATTTACAAGATTTTACAAGTATTCTACCAATAGTCATTACAATGCTTGAAATGAAGACATTCCTTTTCAAAAGGATCTTTCCCCCCCAAAGACTTAACAAATATTTCTGGAGATGTCATCACAAGCCATTACAATGTTTGAAAATGGGATATTTCCTTTACAAGTACAAAAAACTCTATTTCCCATACAACTCTACCCTATCATAGTCTGTTACAAAGTTGGCTCATGACATCCTCCCCTACTTAATCTGTTAGCATCTGCATTGACTAGTTGGCTTGGAATTCTTCAATCTTCTACTGGAAGGTACAGAGATCGACTTCCTTCTCCCAAATGATCTCATCTGGCCCTAAACCTTCCCATCTCACCAAGTACTCTTGTGTCAACCGTCGGTTGATTATCGTTGTCCTTCCTGCTAGAATCTTTTCCACTTGACACTATGATGGTGGTTTAGTGCTGATAACGGTTCTTGTGGCTCAACTTCTACTTGCATCTACTAGATCTGCATGGAACAGCTTCAAGTTACTAACGTGAAACACAAGGTGCACCTTTATCCACTTAGGTGGATTAATCCTGTAGGAAGTCTTCCCCACCTTCGCTACTATACCTTTATACTTCCATACTAGTCTTCGATCTTTCTTCCTTAAGAATCAAAATTGTTCGAGTGCCAACCTCACCAATACCAAGTCTCCCACCTTAAAGTGTTGCTCCCTTCAACCTTTATCTGCCCACTTCTTCATGCGACTAAAGGCTTTCTTTAAATAAGCTTTGGCGATTTTAGTGTTTTGTTGCCATTCCTTAGCAAAGTTGAATACTCGAGGACTTTTCTCATTATACAATTCTATTAAGGTATGGAGAAGTTTAGGTTGTTGCTCAATGACGACCTTAAAATGGGTTTTATTAGTGGCTGAGTTCTTTTATGAATTGAAACATAGTTAAGCTACATCTAGTAAGTTAGGCCAATTCTTTTGGTTTACCTGTATGAAATGTCGTAGGTATTCTTCTAACAACCCATTGAAGCGTTCTATCTAACCATTTGTTTACGAATGATAATTGAAAAATATGTTGAATTCTGACCCCAATAGTTTGAAAAGCTCTTTCCAAAAAGAGCTTGTAAACCTCGAATCTTTGTCGCTAATAATGCTTTTAGGAACATCCCAATATTTCACCATATGTTTAAAAACTGTATGAGCTGTTTCTTCTGCGAAGCTAAACTTCTACATTGGAATGAACATCGTGTACTTGGAGAAATAGTCCGCCATTACCAAGATCACTGTCATATCTCCCACTTTAGGAAGTCCTACAATAAAGTCCAAAGAAATACTTTCCAATGGTTTCGTAAACACTGGTAAAGGTTCGAGAATTGCTTTTGGTCTCTGTCAGTCTGCTTTGTCTTACTAACAAATGAGGCATGTCTTCATATAATCCATCACATCCTATCGTATATAAGGCCCATAGTAACCCTGTTTTAATAGTGCAACAATCTGCTGCCAACCCGAATACCCTGCTTAAGGAGTGTTGTGACATTCTTGATAATTCTATTTGATAGAATTATTTTAATCCAATTTTGTTATTAAATATTAGCTATGTCTTCAATTTTCAGTTATAATTTACTTATTTTTAGTTGTTTTTATAATTAGTTTATTTT
>NW_018397260.1:25690-50611 GCF_002168275.2 Theobroma umbraticum | reverse complement strand
ATTTTAATTTTATGTTATTTCTTTTAATTTGATGTTATTTATTAGTTTTTATATTTTTTTTGTAGGAGTAAAAACAAATTGGGCTTAATTTTGGAAAGTAAGGTGTTGGAAGACCCAAAAGTCTACTTGCATATACTTCAGTGTTTTGACCATATCCTGCTCTACAGAACTCAAAATTATGTGATTCTTAGACCATTGGAAAGCTAAGAAACAGAGCCACAACTTTCATGTAGATCATTTTACTCAGTTCTGAGTAAACTGATAGAGAAAATTGCGATGGAAAATGGTTAGATGTACTGTGCCGGGAATGAAAATTTGTAAACACTGACAATTGATTTCTTGGGCCTCTCAATACACTTTTAAGCCCAATTGAACCATAGGTCAACTTAGAAAATTATAGATTAAGTCTATGAGTATAAATAGGATTTTGTTTTAGAGTAGAAGACAGAGGACTTTTGGAAATTCAAGAAGCTAGAAGTTGAGGTTGAAACTTAGAGATCAAGCCGGCAAATATTATTTTGTTTTCTTCCTTAGCTTTTATTTTTCTTGTTACTCTCAATGGTTGAATTTATTATAATGTTATTTGTTTTTGCCATCATGAGTGGCTAATTTTCTTTTTCTAGGATTGCAATTGAACTCACATGTAATCTAAACTTTTAATCTCTTTCTTGCTTATCTTTAATGGGATTTGAATTATTTATTCCAATTTGCTCTTAATGCTTTTAATTGCTTGGCCATCAATTAAATCGATTTAGGAACCTAAATAAACTTGGGAAAGGGAGTTTAGTGTAGACTAAAATTAGTATAGCATATGATTATATTAATTGATTGGCGTATAGGATAGAGATATACCTATATGCCATATGTAACCATATTAGAGCTTGAACTTAATGAGTTTATTTTAATTTCAATTCACATAGGGATATAGTGTTTTGATTAAAATACATGTTTTTATAAAATGAGTCAGGAGACCTTTATAAATAAATTAGGACTTTAGGTTAGCAATTCAACCCATTGAAATAAGTTAAGAGAGGTAAGATTTAGATGAAGTGTGAGGGATATTGTAATCTTAGGCTTGTTTGATTTGATAATTACTTGAGCATTCATTATTTTGATTTTTCTTAGTTTAGATTGTAGTTAATTAGTTTTAGTTAATCAATTAATTTTGAGTGTCTGGATAAGATTAATTTATTCTAATTTTAGTACTTAGTAACCTTTTAAATCAATTCCCTATGAGATCGATACTTTACTTGCTAATATACTGTCTACTCGATGCGTATACTTGTGTAGCATAATTTTAACTGACAATTCTCATATTAATTTCTACCTAAGCTCTTTCACTCTTGAAACAAATATTCATGGTCTTTTCATTAGTAAAAGTCCATTTTCCACCTAAAAGTATTTCGACTTTCCACTCTCTACCAACTTTATAATGGCAAATACTTGGGGATCTTGATGCAAGTTATCTTCAATAAGATTACGGATATTTGTGGCCACATTACTAGCTATCATTGGTGTGATCACCCTTCGAGTTGTGAACTCAGCCTTCCTATTGAAGGACTCCGCCACACAATTCACTTTCTGGATTTGTGCTTGAAGGAGAAATCAAACTTGTCTAGGAACTTTTGTTTTATCGCTTGCTTGGCTATAAGTTTTGGCTGTATTAGGAAGTGACTTACGATTATGTTGTGAATCTTAACCATGAATTGTGATCCTAGCAAGTAGTGTCACTAGGCTTGTAAACAGTGAATCACTACTAGTAGTTCTTTCACTTGTGTAGTGCATCTCCTCTCAACTTCATTCAATTTCTGACTTTTGAACACAATCGGGTATCCTTCTTATATCGACACTCCTCCAAGGGCAAAGTCTAATGCATTTGTCTATACCTTAAAAGGTTTTGCAATATAGGGGAGTGATAACATGGGATCCATCATCATCGTGTCTTTTAAGCCTTTGAAGGCTTCTTGGCACTACGGCATCCAACTCCATTTTTGTCCCCTTTTCTATAATTTTGTTTGTGCTACTGTTGTTCTTGAATATCCTTTCATAAATTTTCGATAATAATTGGCTAGTCCTAAGAACGAATGAAGCTAAGTTGTATTCTTTTGGGTGGCCCACTTTTTGATAGCCTTCACTTTCTGCATATCCATCCAGATGTGCCCTTGTTCAATTATGTGGCCAAGGAGCTAAATTTGAATTTGTACGAATAAGCATTTCTCCATTTTCACATATGACGGGTTGTCGCGTAGCCTTTGGAAGACTTGTCGCAAGTGCCGGTGATGCTCCTCTAGGGTTGAACTATACACCATAATATCGTCTAAGTACATTACCACTAACTTGTTGAGATAATCATGGAACACCGGATTCATCAATGTACAAAAAGTAGCCGGAGCATTGGTTAGTCCAAAAGGCATAACAAGAAATTCAAATGCGCCATATCACATTATGTGGGTGGTTTTTGGGTCATCTCCCTTGGCCACTCTTACTTGATGGTATGCTAATCTCAAATCTAATTTGAAAAAGTATTTTGCACCACTCTGCTAGTGAAAGAGATCTGTTATAAGAGGGATAAGTTACTTATTCTTAACTGTGACTTTATTCAAAGCCCGATAATCCACGCACAATCATAAACTCCCATCCTGTTTTTCTAAAAGAGTATTGGGGCCTCAAAAGGTGCCTTTGATGGTCGGATAAATTCGACTAGAATTAGCTCATCTAATTGTTTCCTTATCTCTGTTAACTCTAGGGAAGCCATCTTGTATGGCCCTTTCGTAGGTGACTTGACTCTTAGGAGTAATTCTATCTCATGATCGATAACTCGTTAAGGTGGTAAGACCTTGGGTAGTTGTTCTAGCATCATATCTTAAAATTTGTCCAAAACTAGTTTTGCTTTTTTGGGTATTGAATTCGTGTTATCTTCACCTTTGTAGATAGGCATGGCCACATAGGAGGGCTCACCTTTCTTGATCCCTTTTTTAAACTGTATAACTGATATAATCCTTTTCCCACTCTTGGGTAGAATTGTAATTGATACCACATATGGTTGTTCTCCAAAAAACATTAGACAACTCGCAGCAAGGAAAGGGATGGTTTGTGCTTTCATCATAAAATCCAAGCCCAAGACAAAATCAAAGTCATCTATAATGGCTACAGTTATTGGTACCAAAAAATTGGGCAACTATGACAGAAAATTTTTTATCACTATTTGTCTATCATAAATAATGACTTACAGTGACATAATTGTAACAGTTTTGTAACAGAATTTATTTATGAGAATTTATAGATTTAGTGATGGATTCATGACAGAATTGTGACTGCATTTTAAATCTGTCACTAAATCTGTTACAATTAATTTGGGTGTAAAAATTTTTTATTGGCGCTAAAATTACTGACAAAATCTTGTGATGAAAACCATTACAATATTATGATTCCTTGTTTGGTGACAAAATTAGTGACAGAATTGTGACGAAAATTTAAGTTGAGTAGCTCAAGTAAATAACATTGCTCAATTTAAGTATAGTTACAAATTATTGTGACAAAATAATACGACACAAGGATTATTTTAATTTAATATTAAATTTTTGTGACAAAAACAGTGACGGATTTGTGACAATTAATTTGGAGAGAAAAAAAGGCACCTTGCTAAATTATAAATAAAATGGGTCATCACAAGTCTGTCACTAAAATCTATCACAAAGGTTATTTTCAACTTTATTTATATAATTAAACAAAAAATTAAATACTTTCATTTAGGTAAAATAAAAATATTATATTTTAGTTTTTTGTGTATTCTATATATTTGAGTTTTTATAAGTATTTAAAATGGTAACATATACATATAAACCTATATTAATTAATATGAAATTACATGTAATTATATATTTTAAATGACATAAATTATATGTTAATATTAATATAGGATATCAAATATGGCAACCTTAAGAAACACAAATTCAGAAATCCTAAAAAACCCCTTTTTAGTGACCACGTGTGTCAAGACATTGACAAAAAGGCCTAATATTTGAGCATATTGACATTGGGTACTTGATCTGGTCATATAAAGTTAGGGTACCCTAAAACCAAGCTTGGGATGGGTTTAAATAGTGATACTCGAATCCAATTATGTTGATATTCGATGATTATATAAGGTTAGGGTACCCTATAACTAAGCTTGAGATGAGTTCAAAGAGTGATACCTAAACCCAATTATGTTGATATTCATATTGTTCTAGTACCCGCCTCGAACTTGATACCTATTTATAAATATTTTAGTATTATGTAAATAATTAAATTAAATATTTATCTAATACTAGTGTTGGGATTCAAACTCGAGCTTAGGACTAATTCAAATAGTGATACCTGAACCCAATTATGTTGATATTTGATGATTATATTAAGTTAAGGTACCCTATAATGAAGCTTGGGACAAGTTTAAATAGTGACACCTAAACCCAGTTATGTTGATATTCGAATTCCTCAAGTACTTGCCCCGAACACGATACCTATTTATAAATATTTTATTATTTAAATAATTAAATTAAATATTGATCCAATATTAGTGCTTGGATTCAATAAGATTCGACTGTTTCTCTGATTAAATATTATTTTATTTTTTCTCTGCGTTATATTTTAATTTAATTGTGAGATTATTTTTCATGTTTGAGCATGAGGTCGAATCTCAGCAATGGTATCCGAGCCATTTTTTGATATTTTTCATGTAATTTGCATGCTTGATTCTTGGTAATAATCAATAGAATTGATTTGTGCATTGATTTGGTATATATCAATTTTAAAGGCTTTCTTAAAATTTATTTTTCTATTTTAATTCAAATCTCGCAATAGGTAATTAATTCATTAAAACATGTTTTAAAAGGTTTAAAAATCATGTTTAGTTGAATAATTAATGGATGGATTAAAAGGCTTGTGAAGCCAAGTTAAAACCAAATAGTTTTGAGGTGTTTCGGGGACTAATGTGCTAATTATTTTTTCTAACATTGAAAAATTGTTATGAGTAGTTTTTAATTATTAAAAATTAGTTTTATCAAATTAAATTACTACATGTTTCGGCCAAACTTGATTCAGTATGAAATGGTTTCATAAAAATCATATTTTGGAGTTCCAAAACAACAAAGATTCAATGCTGAAAATTTTATACAGCTATGGTCGATTTTGGTGGCTTAATTCTTCATGAATTTTATGTTTAATTGTTAAATACTCTTGCTGAAAATTTTCAGCAGTTTTCCATGAGTTTGACTCATTATTTATGGAGTTTTAAAAGCACTTAAATGCCATCTATTTTAATTTTGGGTGATTCATAAAATAGGTAATTGTTTCCTACTTTAAAAGTAATTCCTAAAATTAAGAATAGAATTTTAATTTTAGGTAATTCATAAAATAGGAAATTGTTTCCTACTTTAAAAGAAATTCCTAAAATTAAGGATAGTATTTTAATTTGGAAAATTCATAGGAAATAGTTTCCCACTTTACAAGAAATTTCTAAAGTTATGTGATAGCATTGAACTTTCCTTAGAATTTTGGTTTGACTAAAAGTTTCTAAAATTTGTTAAGTCACCATTTAGGTAACTTGAATAACATACAATTTAGGAAATTAACCCATATTCTAAATGTTAGAAATAAAAATATTTTCTTAGATATATTTTAGGAAGTTTACCTAAAATAAAGAGGTTTCCAAAATTAAAAGGAGTTTTAATTATGGAAAGAATTAAAATGGAAAGTCTTAAAGAGGAAAATTTTATTTCAATGAATTTCTAATAAGAAATAAGAAGTATAATGTTTACTTTAAATGTTTTGAAATTGGAAATTTCTTAAACACAAAATTCAAATAAAACAATATCAAATAATTTAAGTTTAGCACTTTAAGTGAATTAATTGATGCTTTTCTCAAATAACACACAAGATCACCCAGTGATATTGAGTTTGCATTTATTTATATATTTTTGATTATGACAATAAAGCATGAGGATGATTATGGACTTACACCATAAAAGATTAGGTCATGGATGGTTAAATTTATTTCTCATGGTATTTATTTTAAAATAGGGTCTGCATACCCTGCCTTATCTCTATTTTCTCTAAGTTGTTCAATTCTTTTCTCACCTAACTCCCCTTAAATGTAACTCAAGGTTTCTTGATTATAAAGTGTAATTAGTTACATCAAAGTGTAAAACTAAGGTTAGTTAGAAAAAAATTTTTAATTTGAAGATGGAGATCCAAAGGCACCATGAAGATTCAAGGAGATTATAAGCAAAGTTTGAAGATGATGTTTGTGTAAATCTCCTAGGAATTTGACCAACTAATTTCCTTAATGGCTCAAGGAAATTAGAATTAGTAAAGTCCATAATCATCCTAATGGTTGGTATGAAATAGATTTATTTTTCAGTATATATATGATATATGTGAAATGCAATAAAATGCTATGCATGTCAAAAATGCCAAATCAATGAGACCTTAATTAATGAATTAATAAATAAAATCCCTCATTAAAGTATTGAGTCAAAAAATTGCCTTCCACCATATAATAAGATAACCAGGCTGCTCTTTTAATTAGAGGCTTGTTGAATCACTTAAGGCCAAACTTTTACACGAGTAAGTTTGAGTTATTGGTGGGTCTTACTCAACTAGTACCATGACCTCATAGTATTAGAGGCACGGTTAGGTAAAATATATATATAAGATGTAAGATGTATTTAGACAAACAGTGGCCACTTAACTGACCTAGGAGTTGTATAAGATACAATTGGTAAGCTAAGTTACCTACCTAATTAGTTTCATTATGGCTTGTTGAGTTACCCAAGGTCATGGTGGGATGAAAAAGGTCCTAGCTCCATAAGAAGTCTAAAGGTTAAATTTTTGGAAATAGTAGAGGAGGGTTATTATTTTGATAAAATATTGAGAATAATCATTTACGATTCTAAAACCTTGTCTTTTTGATTATATAATTTGCATTAATGACTACTAATCATTTATGTTGATTTATATAGGATATAAATCTATCATGGCAAATAGTTTGTCACTTAGAAGCATACTTGATGCAAACAAGTTGATAGGCCCAAATTTCATTTACTGGTTTCGTAATATCAAGATTGTCTTGAAATAAGAGAAAAAGGCTTATGTCCTAGATAGTCTTGTTCCCAAGGAACCTAGCAATGATGTTACAAATGAGAAAAAGGAGGCCTATATAGTTTATATGGATGATCTCGATCAAGCCACATATGTGAAGTTGGCTAGTATGGCTCCAGATCTTCAAAAGTAACATGAAGCTATGAATGCTTTGTATATTATCCTAAACCTTAAAGAAATGTTCGATAATGAAAGTCGCACAGAGAGATTCGACATTTCAAGGGAATTGTTCCGATGTAAGATGTTGAAGGGAAGCCTAAAAAGGCCTCATGTCCTTAAGATGATAGGATATATCACTCGACTTGGGTAGTTGGATTGGGTTATAAATCATGAAGATGACAACCTTTGTTGATGGTGATTAAGCTTGTCGACCTACATTAGATTGTGGAACAATAAATAATTTTAGAACATTGAATGTTTTCTTGACAACATTGTCAAGATGAGATATTTTTGGTTTTAGGCCTATGGCTAAATATTTATTTTATGTTTAAGAAACACAAATTTAAATTTTGCTAGCATGAGATGCTTAGCTTATATATATATATATATATATATATATATATGCATTACATCTCATTTTTTTTTGAAATTGTTCTAAATTTTTTATCCTTAAGTATAATCTTGCATGTATGATAATCAATCCTAAGTCATAATAATAAGATCATTGTTAGATTGTTTTTCTTTTGATTATGAATCAAAAAGGAAAATAAGCTTATAAAGCTAGGTCAATGCACAAAACAGCACCATTTTACTAGTAAGGACTTGGTGCTGGAGAAGAGTTGAGAACGATGCCGTTTCGGAGGAGGGAGGCTGAACCTTGGGTAAGTTTTAAATCCTTAATTTATTAGATTATTTTGTGGTATTTGTGATGATTGCTTTAAGTTAGGAAATTTTCATAATATAGCTTTATATTAATGAAAATGAATTAATAGATATAAAGTATATTAATTTTGTGGTATGAATTAAAAAATATTAGGAAAGAAAATCATTGAAGTAGAAAATATAAAAATAGATAATTACAATAAACAAAAATGTTTAGAAATGAAAAGAGATGGGAATGGATAGGAAAATATAGAAAATATAGAAATAGTCAAAAAGTTATATAAAAATTAAAATATTTATTTATTATTTAGTTATGAAAATGGATACAAGAATAAAAATACACATATAGGCAAATAAATGGACATTTAACTAAAAACTAAAAATAATAAATAAATTTAGGTAAATATTGAATATAAAAAATATATATAATATGATAATAAGTATTTAGTAATAGGAATAGGTTTGCTTAGATTGATAATATACACATAAGGGAATATATGGTTAGATTTAAGATATGGTTAAGTGAAAATATAAAATGTAGGAGGAGTTCAAACGTTGGACATAATAATAGAATACTTAATTAGGTGAATTTTTATAGGAAAAACATGAATGAAAATAAATTTGGAAAAATGGAAAAAATAATAAAAATAAAAAATGTAGTGGAATAAAATATGTAATTATCAAATTATTTTAAAAAGATAGCTTTATAAAATGCATAGATTTATAAATGAAGGTAGAATGAAAATGGGGGCAAGGTAAAGAATTATTCATATAAATAAGATTAGTATTTAATTCAATACTGATAATGGGATGTTTGTTCAGAACGGGAGGAATTGCAATTTCGAAAGGATTCTCCCTAGGCTCAAGAATTAAATTAGGACCCCACGAGTACGATGGGAGGGTCTTAATTCTAAAATTTCGATGTTTCTAATTTTAAACAAACAAAAACTATCATATAATAAATTAATCAAAATATAAATACAAATATAATAAGCATAAAAGAATAAATGACATGAACTCATTTAAGTTGACAAAAGACAAGTATAAAATTGTAAAAAAAAATAAAAATGTAATAATATTCATAATAATAATAAAATAAATAAGTAAAGTATTCAATGATGAAAAATTCCTAATAATGATTATATTGAAAGTGCAAAAGATAAATATTAGCTTATATAAAATATATAAAACAAATTTATAGGTGTCATAAAAAGGGAATGAGATATATAATAAAAAGGAGAAACATCAAATCAAAATATATACGATAATGAAATAAGATGTCTTAATAGATAAAGACCTAAATAACATAGAGAGATATATATATAATTCATAATATACATATTTATAAAGAAAAACGATAGAAAAGAAAAGTCTTAAAGAACTAACAAAAATATCAAAGGGTTTAAAAATAAAATAATGGATTTCATAATCGTAGCATGCATCATTATTACATTGTAAATGTCATGGCATATAGATACTTATGTATATGAGCATAAGTCTCAATGATGGGATTTTCTGAAAGATTTTGTGAAGGCGAGTTTCCTTTGAAAAGCTCCCTAAGTGAAAAGATGTTCCCGAGTCCCACTAGTATGATGGATGGATCCGAAGAATATCTTTAATAAAAAGACTTTTGCTAGTAATAGGTCTACATTCACAAAAACATAATTTTTTTCTTAAAAAAACACGTACCATAACCTTGAGGATAGGATTTATTCGTCAAATTTACGAAGGTAACTTTCCCGAATAACTCTTTAGGTGAGGAAATATCGCCAGATCCTACCAATATGATGGGCAGATCTGAGAAATATCCTCAATAAAGGTTATTTTTTTGACATTATATAAATTTTGCACCATGCATTTCACGAATGCATTATGTACACATTACACTTGTAAAGCCAAATAAAATATTTTAATAAAATAGAGGATAAAAGAAATGAATAATAACTAAGGAAACATAATAAATTTAAGAATTAAGGCTCCAATAAGATAATCTAAAATCAAATGGTACTATTCATGAAATGGACGTCATGTGGGTGCTAATTCTTCCCCGAATGTTACTGTACTCTCGAACCTAGTCCTTAAAAATTGTAGCGTAGTTTAAAATTCTCTCGACAAACTTAAAATCAATTTTGGGCATCGTCGATCAGAATCGAGTCAATAGGTAACCAATCACATCTAGAAAAAGAATGGTAGTGACTCTTAAGTGTTTCTTTGCGTCTAACGATCGAGTTCTCGAGCCTACACATTACAACATCTACTGTGTTTTTCTATTTTGATTGTCTCCATTTCTTGATTTCTTGTGTAAGTTATTTTATGTCTTTCTTGCATACATTGATCCTATTCTTTTTGGGCCCAAATGAAGAGGCTGTTGTCCAAATGGGAACATAATTTTCAACCTTCCTAATGCAACATAACCGTTTGTTATTTAATATATATATATATATTTATGCACCTTTCGACAGTGAAATTGATTGGGAAATTGCAAGATGGTATTTTATTCCTGAAGAAAGATCACAATGAAGGAGAAGAGTTGTTTGAGTTCAAGACAGATGAAGGTAACAAAAGTCTTCCTTCCACCACTCTCTTGACTCCAGTTTATTTGTTTTGCTGAATTGTCACTGCTTGAATTTTTGTGATAGAGAAAGTTATTGATGGTCTTGATAGAGCTGTGATGATGATGAAAAAGGGTGAAGTAACGTGGCTGACTGTTGCACTTGAGTATCCTTCTGGGTCACATAAGTCGCAGTAGAAGTTGGCTTTGGTACCTCGTAACTCAACTATATACTATGAAGTTGAGTTGGTATCATTTGCCAAGGTTAGTGGATCTGTATTTTTGTAATGTCTATGTTCATTGTTCTATATCTGTCAGATGTCAATTTGGGGACTATATTAAAAGTTTATATTTTTTAATTGTACTATTGTGTTATTAAGTAGCCATCCAAGTGGTACCTTGAATGGTGCATTAAGATAGGCTTATCTGGTGAATCAATGGTGATGAATTTTGTAACCTAGTAATTTGCAACACATTATGGTTATGTTATTTTGATAGTTAAGAGTGATTAAATGGATGTGAAACTTTTGGGAGGATTGTAGCTCCCCTTTTATCTTAGTTAAATTTCACCTATATATATATTATTAATAACAGTGAACAGAATGTGTTTGGGCATCTATGCATGACTACATTATATCTATTTCTTGTGTTGTTTTAATCTCTTTACAATTGTTTTTCATGGGACAAAGCAGGATTAATTTACGTTAAGTTGGGAAAAAATGATTTGTTTACCTTTGTCAAATTTGCTAACATATTTTGCATTTTGTTTTCATTAAGATACTTGAATTTTTCTTCCTTTCCTCATAATAAATTTGTTTAAAGTTTGTAGAATCATGCACAATTCCTTTTTATGTTAATAAAATTGTTATATTTTGGGATTTTTTGGAATTTGCTGTTTCATTTTTTTTTTGCTTTCACTTTACTATAAAATTATTTAATTACTTAAAATAATTTGTAAATTATGTTGACAAGTAACAACTGCAGTGACGTAGCACAGGCCACTAATTAATTTTTAGTTAAGCTTAATGCTCCCCTCAAATTTGAGGTTTCACAGCCTAACTTATAAATAAACAATCTCTATATTTAGCTTAAAAATGGTTTTAATATGCACCTCATTTCTTAATTTAATTTAATTCATTTATAAAAGCAATTATTTGAAAAGTAATTGCAATAAGCTTGAAATAATTACACATTTGATTTCTAAATTATAATCAAATTCTCTATTTGATGCCTTTGGTTTCAAAAGTTACAATTAGATAATCGAATGTTGCTTCCGTCCATTAGTTTGTATATGAGATTAAAACCATTAATCAAATAGATAATATGTCCAAAACATCTAATAAAATTACCACACGTTGCATGTTGACAAAATATTTTTGACACACATCATGCATATTTTTACTGATTATTTTATGACACATTATTCATTTGATTAATGAGGTTAGTCTCGTGTGAAAACAGATGGATGAAAGTAAAGTTTAAATACTTAATTGAAAATTTTTAAACTTTACCAAATCGAGAATATGTAGTTTGAAAACCAAATATGTAATTAACCCTTTACTCAAGGACGTTCAAACTTAAAAAGATTGCTTGATGATGGTACTTGATACAATAAATTAAAGATGAGAATTACACATTTCAATGTTGTTCATATTCTTTCAAATAAAATGAAACTATGCCCTATTTGTATAAATAAGATTAACATTCTAGGACAAAACAATCATGAAATTGTAAATGTTGCAAATCCAAGTTCCATACACGCTTTGCACTGGAAATGAGGAACATCCCTGTGGTGAGTTTTTCAATGCGATGCAATGAAAACAGGATCTGGAGAACAGAAGCCGAAGTACCAACCTCTTAACATTCATTTAGTTTGTATTGATTATGTTGGATCTTAGAGTTTGAGCAGAAACGGAAGTACCAAGAATAGAAGCTGTAAATGGCAAAAACATGCTAATTTCAATAAGAATGCAATGTACTTATCCAGCAGAAGTTGAAATGTAAGTCAATTTCTTAACTTATTCTCTGCAAAACCAACTAGAAGGAACTTAACATCCCTAAACCTATGAAATAGTATTAGTTTGACTTGTGATGTTGACCGTGTTGCCTCTGCTAAGAGCATAATGATCTACAATGACAAGTTAATCCAGTTTAATAACTCAACGGAGTAGTAATACCAGCCATATTAGTAAGTTTATTGTTTTACAACTGTGACAGATTAAAGGATGACAAAGCTTACCCTTATCAGAGGCAGGTTCCATTCTGTTTCCCATGTATAGAATTGCTACAATAAATTGATGAATCCAACCACCCTTTAGTCTTTGCTCTTTCGACATAATTCGGAAATTGTTTTTGGGCATCAGGCACGTCAAGAGCCAAGTCGTCAAGAGATTCTGCCACCCTTGCAAAACCCTTGGTCATCTGATTCATGGTTATGAGCCCTGAGCCAAAACAATGCCTTAGCAAACCCCATAGTCTTTCATTCTTTTTCTCCATAACTGTCACCAGTGCTTTCTTTACAACCTCATGGTGGAAAAATGGCATGCCTAGTTCCTTTATGCAGCGACAAGCTTCCCTAACATCTCCTCCGGATTCATATTCCTCTAAAAGCTTTCCTATTTTGTCTTTGACATCCTCAATAGCCCATCCAGGCCTACTGCTACCACCACCACCACCCCAACACCTTAAGATGCGCTCCCCAGAAAGTCGAGCCTTTAGCAATGACTTTGCCATTTGAAGTACTCTGCTCCCAGTAGAATCCGTCCCCAAAAATTGGCTCCCAACCTCTTCCAGGTGTTGTGGAGCTAAAACTTCATCCACCACAGCTCTAGCCAAAAACATAGCAAGATCCTCAACAACAACTGGATTATCTAGAGCAGTGTCATCTGCAGATTCCATCAACATGGCAAACCCATTTACAACATCATCTACAGGAAAACATAAGGATGAAAGCAAAACAGATGCCATTTCTTTCTCCCTATTCTTTCGATCCATTGCCAAAGTTATCAACCTTTTAATAAAGATAGCATTTAGTTCACCTGAGGAAGTTTTGTTCTCTACTTCAAGACAACTGCATACCTCTGAGATATCACCAGACAAGAAATACTCTTGAATAATTGATTGAGACTTCGTCTTGAAAGTTCTAGTAAAACTGTCTTCCAATAATTTCTTTTTGGGCTCCAATGATAATGACTTCAAAGATGAAGCACACAGCCAACCTTCAGATGCCGCATTAGATATTAAAGACTTCAGGATTCTCTGTGCATTTGGTATGTCAAGGGACAAGTCGTCAACTGTGTCAATCATCCTATCAAATCCTTTTGTGATTTGACTTGAGTTGATCAGGCCTTCTTCAGTTGCTTCCTTGAGCAGATCAAGTATTCTATCTTCAACTTGGTGCCTTTCCATTGCCATAATAAGAGCTCGTTTAACTATTTCATGGTGGAAGAAAGAAACTTTCAAATCTTTGATGCATCTAAAAGCCTCTTTCTTGTCACCACTCACTACATACTCTATCAACAAGTTGTTTATCCTGGCTTTCACATCCTCAACTGTTTTAGTCTTGCTGCCTCCCCATCGGCGCTCAATACTTTCTGCATGCATAGGAGCTGCTAGATACCCTTTCTCAGCTCTTTTCAGGACTTCCAACCCCTTTGAATCGTTAGGTAAGAAAGCTATTTGTTTTTTAAGGAAAGCAGGAGGGAGTACATCATCAACAACAGCTCGAGCTATAAACAATGCAAGAACATCGACTGTATCCGGTATATCTACAATCAAGTCATCTGCAGATTCCACCAGTTTACTAAAGCCTTTGTAAACTTGTGGAGCATCAATGACATCAGCATAGAGCGCGGATAATAGAACAGCAGCCATTTCTTTTTCTTGGTCATGCCTATCCATAGCCATAGATACAAGCTTTTTTACAAAGTAATAGTTGAAGCTTGGCATTGCAAGTTCTCTTAATTCATTGGTAGTTGAGACAACATCATCAGTGGCAAAGTATTCCTCCACTATTATTGTCGTCTTCTTTTTGTACGCATCAAAATCACATGCTGATTTTCTTCCATTAGGATGTCCATATTCCTGCATCAAACACATTTTTCTTCATTTTTTTTTATCAAACTGGGCTTTGAATCCTGAAAAATGTGATAATCATTCTTTGGTGATTTGGAAAAACAAAGAAGATAGAACAAGAACAAAAATCCATAGAAAGTAAAAGGGATGTTGTTGACTAACTACCTCACTACTATCATAGTTTGGGTCATTTGAGTCAAGGGAATAATTGTAATCAGTCTCAAGTAACCCTCCCCAAGTGCCTTTACCACCAGAGCCACCTGCATAATGAAATTGCTAAAAAAGATAAATAATGACCTAAAAACAAATCTTGTAAGCTAAAAGCTTGAATCATTTTCTTTCGTCAAAAACGATTTCATGATTAGGTTTTGAACATATTTTATTGACTTTGGGAGAAAAGAACACGGTTTCATCATTTTTAGAATTGGCATTAGAAGTATAATCTACAAGGAAAGTCTCCACCGTATAGATAGTTTTATGGGGCTAAGGTTTGGCACCATACGGCAATGACATCAGCTTTCACATTCTCACCATTAGGATTCCCTACCACTGGTTTTCTTATTGTCTAATAACAGGATTTGAGAATGATATTAACAGTATTACCTTTCTTAGGACGACCATCTCTCTGAGAATGTGAATGCCTATCATAACTGACTGGACTTCCTTTGCCATGGACCTTAGGGGACTTAGGAGACTTTCGAGACTTTGGAGAATTTGAAGAAATGGGGATTTGCATTGGAGAAGCAGACAACGGATCTGCACTCTCTGAAGCAGATCGAACAAGCTCCCGGTGTTCATCTGATACAAAACCATCAGTGAAGTCCATTTTTATCTGATTCAACTCACCACTTTCCACTTATTCCTTCAAGTTGAGGAGCATGTGCCAGCATTGAACTGCCTAAACAAAAAGATGCAGGAAAATCTGGCCGCTAGTGATCTCTATCACACCTTCATAGGTACTATCCACATTATACAACGATGACATTTCATTATCTTGCAAGACATCCTTTGATGTACTGATCCACTTCACCGAGTTCTACATAAGGAAATTAAAAAAAGTTAGAAACAAATTATTTGAACAATTTTGTCGATATTCCTTTGAGAAAGAAATTCAATTGTTACATTCATTTAAGATGCCATAAGTCACCACTTTAATTCTGCAACATACCAAAAAAAGTCCTACTTATTTTATACAAGTAAAATCCATAAAACAGAAGAAACACATTATCATAAATATATGGCCATTAACACCGATTGCAACCATATACTAGATTAGATGCAATAAGTAGGCATTTCGAAATTCTAGCCTTACAACCTATTTCTCATTATGAAACTCCATCATAGAATTTTTTTTTAAAAAAAACATTACCAGATAGTAGAATTTGAAAGAAAAATAAATCCAAATCCAAACTCAAATGAGAATATAGAAAAGTATCATTCGCCGGAGCGACGTATCACACCGGCGGTCTGATTTTGTTGTTTTGCGTTAATTTTTTTTGTCTTTTAACGAGTGTGGTGTGTTTTTGATTTAAGTGCATTAATCAAGGATTTCTGTTTTAGTTCAAAAAGAAGAAAAGTCAGTTACAAAATAGTCGTTGGAGTTCTGTTATGGTTGGACCAAGACCTAAAAGGAGGTTTGGGATCCAACGACTTAGAGAATCTTGCATTGTGCCTTTTGAAACGGGACAAATTGCCCGGGAAACTTGTTGGGTCAATTGGCTCAGTTTTTGTGGTTTTTTCTTTCATTCGCAGTCAGAGATCAGTGGAATCCTATTCCATGCCATGCCACATCATATACCGTAACTAATAAATAACAAACTTGTAAATTGTCAAAAATAAAAAGCAAAATGCCTAATCATCTATTCTATTTTTAGCGGTGTTCTCTCTCTCTCTCTCTCTCTCTCTCTCTCTTGTTTTTTTTATATAAAACGTATTCTAGTAGTTTTATTAAGTAAATATTTTTGTTAATCATTTTATCATTAACTAGAGTTTGACGCGCTCACCATATATAAGTGAAATAGAAAAAAAAAAGTAAAAATTATGTTTTGAAGGAGACAAAAAAAGTTACTGATAAGTGCATGGTCATTTGAAACAAAATAAAAAGATTAAAAAGACTTAAATACCCATAACTTTATAGTTTTGTTATTGCTTTATTTTTTGTCTTTTAAATAATTTTCTATGATTAATGTTTATTTCAACATATATTTATTTACAAGGTAAAAAGATGATAAACATATTTTATTTTCAAATAAAAAGATATATGTTAACAACGTTTCTGCAACGAAAATGTCTTGGGATTTATGGGTTAGGGCTTTTTTTTTTTAAATGACGAGTTTCAAATATTCTTTTTATATTTATGTTGATTCAATTTAATTTACTTTGATCTTTAATCAGAAGTTTTCTTTAGAATAATCAAATTTCCATTTGATTAAGAGTAGAGGATCACAAAATATAAAACAATTATTTTGAGATAATAAAATCTATTTTATTATTTTCTACAGTGAGCAAATTTTCTATTATAGTAATTTCAGTGGATTTTATCTCCTGTTAAAAAAAAATCACAGACAATAAGTAATTATTTTTTACAATTTCTTTTACAGTTTATTAAGAAACTACACACCAAAATTAGTTGTTGTTTAATAAATTGATAAAAATTCAATACTAAAAAAGTTAATCACTTTTTTATTATTCTGAAAAGTTTAATATTGAATTTCTGATATAAGAATTGTTTGTTATGCAATTGAAAATTAGATACCGAATAGAATTTTTATTGACTCTTTCGTTGAGCTGATTTTTTTGAGTATTTTGGATTGGTAATAAGTTAAAAAAAAAGAAAGAATAAACCGTTAAAAGAAAATAATATAAGTTTTATTATAATTAAATAATAGCTTTTTCTTAAATAAATTTGACTAAATACGTTAAGTAACTTTTTTAACAATCTTTATTGAAAACCTTGAATTAAGTGGGTTTTAAAAATGAATTATCAGACATAAAGAAAAAAAATTAAATTAATTTTTCAATGGTTTCAAACACTCTCTCCTTAAACTTCAAATATATTTATAACATTATAAGACCAATTGTTACATTTGGCTCATGACACTAACTCCGTCGACAAAATTATCTAAAAACCACTTAATATCATAATAATAAATATAAAATGAGTAAATTATAAAATTAAAGTTGTGTTTGGCATGATAATTATGAAACTTTAATTAAAGGAAATACTATTTCCATCTTTTGTATAGCAGATTCCCAATAAATTTAAATTACCACGGGCATCACTTTCTCTTACCTAATAAAAATAATTTTTTAATAAAATAATTATAAATTAAATATTACAATATTGTCTTCGGCAATTTTATATTAAACAGTCTTTTTCTCGACAACCAAAGGATAAAACGCCGTAGTTTTAAAAGCTGTTGCAACCCACTTGGAACAAAATCCCCAGTGTGGGGAGCAAGAGCACATGGAGTCAAACAGCAGCCAAATTTTCTGATTTTCGAAACGATTCGCCGGTGTTTTGAGTATCGCCTTTAGAAAGACAGAAGAATCGAACATTTCAAACGAAGAAAGAGATATCGCTGGAGATGTTGTTGTGAGCTTGCAATCCCAGCTACAATCTCTCCAAAATAGAGCCAAGGTACTTCTTGCTTTGCCTATTTCTTAATTTATGAATGTATGAATCAGGAATTAGAGGCTGAGAATGCAAAGCTATCATCTCAACTCTCCAAATGTTGTTATTGTCATTAATTTTTTTAATTTCGTTCACTATTCCTTTTTTTTTTTTGGAATATATGAATCAGGAATTAGAGGCTGAGAATGCCAAGCTATCATCTCAACTCTCCAAATGTTGTTGCCATAAGGTTTGTTAGCCACTTGAATTTCTTTCTTTCTTTTTATTTTATTGTTATTTCTAATTTTGTGTTTTTTTTTTGGCCATTGTTTGTGTTGAAGAATTAGCAAAAGAAATGGCATATTTGCAGCATTTGTCATTTATTTCTTCAGGCTCTGTATGGTAGTTACTTTTGTTACTTTTTTTTTTTATTTGTAACATGAGTAAGTTGGGTACATTGAAATAGTAATTCATAACATACTTGTGACATTAAAAGGTGAATTCAATTAATTTTGTTGTTCAGGAAACTTAATTTTTTTAAAAATATTATTTGCTTTTTTTAACTAAAGACTTTTTTTAAAAATTTTTTGCTTTTGGAAATCAAGAAACAAGTAATAAAAGTCAAGGTAAGAACTAAGATGGAGTCTTAATTTACAATTAAGTATTCTTTGATGTGCTTGTAAAAGCTTCCTAGGCCTTGGGGAGTGTGGCATGAGTTTGGGGTCTTATTTGGTTTTTGATTTCCATTTCCGTTGTTGGGTGCATTTCATATTTTGCAGTTGATCAAAAGAGGGTAGAGGCTTTTTTATTTTTTTATAATACTCATAGTCGATTACCTATGAGACTAAAGTATCAGTATGATGCAGACAGAGAAGATGAGCAATGGTTCTGATGTAAAATGTTTCTATTCGGGTGTGGCAAGTCAGAGAAAAAAGGACAGAGATGATAAGACCAGAAAAAGAAAGCATTAGAAAGAATTCCAGGTTTCTTTCCTAGTCTTTGTCTATTGACTGATCTTAAATATCATTTGAGTTTGTTGACACTGGGGGAAAATTCTCTATCGATTGCTCATCGTGATATGAGTAAATACAATATCATTGTGTTTAAAGTGTCTACTTTTATCTCAAATTTTGCTACTTTCATGTAACAGAATATTGCTAAATTTGTATAAAATCTCAAAAAGAAAAATTGTGGGCTTTTAATAATAAATTTTCTTCGTGGTCCAATAGGCTTTTAATAATTCCCTTTGCACCATGTAGCCTGCAGATGGATGACAAGGCACGATCTCCTCTTTGTACCAGCAGCATCTGGTGAGTTTTCATGATTTCTGGTACTAATTTAGTGCAATTTAGCTATTTGAACTAATCTTGTTGGTTTCTCCTTCTACATTGCATTCTTTTGGTTCTATCATTGTTGTGTTCTGCGTGTTTCAAGTTTCATCTATGCTTCTGAAATTAAACAGCAATTGCAAGTTTGGAATATGCACTGGATGAAACAAATCAAAATTTGCATATGTGAGATCTTATATTCACAGATCTATGTGTGATTATTACAAGAATGTGCCATACTTCATATACTTTTGCTTACCAATGATCATCATTGGTTGCTGAGATATGAGATTGGAGATCTGTTGCATTAGCATATTGTATTTCATGAAAATGCTGCGTAGTCTGCCAGAGAGCACTAGTTACTCACCTTCTGCTCAGGTGCATTATGAACTCATGGAAAGAGAGAGTGAAAGTTAGTAATATTGGCCATTATAAATCTGAAGTGTATTATAACATGATCTTAGTAAAACAGTTTTGTTGATCATGCAATTGTAATTTGCTTAGCCTTGTGTATTTTCTCAAGAAGTATGACATTGTCATCAGACATATTCTTATGTATCAAATTTCATAATCTATCTTTCTAAACAGGTTATAATTTGGAAATCATGACTCACAATTCCAAGAGATATGTTGTTCTAAAAGACATGTATTTTGGTAAGAAGTATGCAATGTAACCATAATCCCTTGTGATATCTATGTTGCTTGGCGTCAATAGCATAAATTCCTCTTCTGTTACTAAGTTCTCTAATGCCTTAATAAGTCAAAGGGGAAGGAAAGGAGAACAGAAAATAGCAACTGAATATTCATGGTAGAAGACCTAGTTTTAACAGTGTCTCAGTTCAAGTTCACGTAACTTGGTTCGACCTTCATTCCAGCCAGATAGGGTTGGCTACATCAATGATTTTCTGATTTTCCCTCTGGCTAGGGTATAGATTCCCCTTAGTGTGTATTTCCTTTAGTAAATACTGCCTCTTATGTCCATCACATGCTGGCATTTTGAAAAGATTAAGACATTGAGTATTGGACTGAGTGTCTTCTAGTATCCAACATGGCATTTGGTTTTATTACTTAGTTTATATTGTAAGATGGTTATTTAATGCCAGCCAAAAGATAATTTAAGATGATCACAGGATTAAGCCCTACTGCTGCGTTGTTTCAGTAGCTAAGTGAGACTTATTCATCGCTTCAGTAGGGTCTATCTTTTCTTTTCCTTAAAAGTCTGGTCCATTGCTAACACTATGCATTTATTTACTTCACTTCCCATTTTATTATTTGATTGTAAAATCCATGATACTTGGTTTTTTAAAAAGAAATTAAAATTTATAAATTGTAATGATAGTAGAAGACAAGGAAAGCCTTACGATTTCATGTGGTATATGGCAGGTTTTATGGTTTTGCTTCAGAAGCACAGATGGATCCTACTGTTGAGGTATGGTGCTTAAACATCTCTTAGAAATTAACTGCTGGGGAATGACAAATGCAAGACCTGTTTGAATCTTTAAACAATTTCTTTTTGAGAAAGGCAGGAATTAACTTAGTATATACTTGAACTAGTATCAGATATGAACTTATACAATTATTTTTGTTGGATGATTCAGTTAGTTTCATTCTTGAATATTTGTCTAATTCTAGTGCCCATGCAGTCTGAAATTTTCAAAGCTCTTGGGAAAACAAGGCTTTTAGTTGGTGACAAGAAGGAATCACACTACTCAAGATGTGGCAGAACAGATAAGGGAGTCTCCACTGTTGGCCAAGTAAGTTGATCACTAGAAGAACCTCTTTTAAAATAATCCCTTGATAGTTTTTGACCTTTCGCAAATTGGAGAAATCTGCAAGTATCTGGGTAGCTGTTACTGATAGTTTTGATATTTGGCAAGACATGTCCCTCTTTTTTTAATATGTGAATTTGTGTTTCTATAAAATCTATAAATTAACAAGATGTCTTTGGTGTTGAGATTAAGCAGATGCTTTATGTGATATACCGTTTCATTTGAGTTTAGTTTATATTGAGTTACATAGAACTGAAATAGACTTTTCTCTTTATATGTTTTCTTGAAGCTTTCTGAAATATGAGTCATTTCTACAAGAAGACCAAATTTCAAACTTATAGAACTTCAGAACCACATTTAAATATTTAGAAACTTTTAGTTTGTTGTTTTTATGAGATATTATGATCGTACATGATTTGACAATGAGGTTTGCTTGAATAATTGCTTTTAGACTTACTGTCAATTTTGGTACTACTGCTTGAGAATGTGTAAATGTCACAATGAAGTCTTTGCCAGGTAGTTGTGAGCCTTTTTGATAAGATGAAAAATGCCAATGTGCAAGGCCTACCTTGATAGAAGTATGTGCTGACCTGTCAGAAAAGAAATTTACCCATATGTAGTTTCATTATTTGATATTTATAACTTTTCCAGCTTCCCTTGATTAAATGTGGTTTTTCGGCAATATGTTATTGTAATAATTCTATGCATTTTTTTGTTTTGCTTCTAGATACCTGTAGCCTGAAGGTATTGTGTAATTGCCCTGTTATTTTGCTAAATCACCATACTTATAGCATTGGTTCTCTACCAGAGTGAATTGACATTGATTTTTTTTAAAGATAACTGGTGCTTTTCTATTACATGGTGCACTTCTCTCCAATGATAGGATATATGATGATAAAAAAATAGTAATGATATAAGAAGAACAAGCAATCTATTCTCTGAGGCAAAATAATAGACAAAACAAGGTAGTAACACCTCCGAAATGTAACATTTGCATCTTTTACTCTTTTGAGCAAATAGTCAAGCATTGTGATCCTCGAAGCATTTTCGTCATGAATTCCCATTATTGATTTTAACATGATGTGCCTAGCTTACTTTGAATTATATATGTGCCCTATTCTTCCACAAATTGGACAAATATTAGAATAATTTGCTCATTATTTCCATGTTTAATGTTTACACTTGCATCTGGTTTTTGCTGCTCTATAGCCATGTAATCTAACAATTTGAACCATGGTTTACCCATATATTTGAATGTTAAGAAAATGGAAAATGTTTGATGCAGGTGATTGCATTATATTTAAGGTCAAACCTCATAGAAGCTAATGCAAATAACAAAACTTCAAGAGAATTAATTTCAAAGACACGAACTGGCCTGCCAGTTATTCTGTCCTGATGACTCTAACTTAGAGCAAAAGCTTCTTCTTTAGATGTCATCTGATGTTGCTGATTCATGGCTTTTTCTAGTTCCAAATCCCTGCATTCTATCATTTTCTAGGTCTTATTGCAATTAAACATGAAAGGACTTAAATTTTAACTAATAAAGGTTTAGTTGATATATTTGGTACATTCATGGAGAAAGAAAATGAAAGTTAAAAGGAAAAAGGTAATTAGATAATATTTAGTATTTTTATTTTTTTATGGTTATTAATATTTTTAAAAAAATAATGAGTTTTTCTTGTGTCAATTTTTTTTTTGAAAAAAAGGAGTTTTCTTATATTAAAATTCTGTTACTATAAAAAATATTTTTTATGATAAAAAAAAAAGAGGTGGGGTATGCTGCTGGGCAGCACACATCTATGTGACGCTAGGCAGCAGCAGCAACACGTGCTACTTGCCTACAACAGCTCGAATGGGCTGTTGCAAGCGTGCAGACCACCCCGGGGTTGCTGGACAACATCTCATTCGGGTAGATCTCATTTTAATTTTTTAATAAATAATTTATTTTAAATATATATTTAATATTTTTTTAAAATTTAGTTTTTTTATTTTTGAAAAATTAATTTATTTTAACCTTAGATTAAAAATTATTTTTTTATATTAATTAATGAGATTAATTAATTAGATAAAATAAAATTATTTTCTCAAATTGATTGAAAATTAAAATTAAAATTAGGGATTTTAAATCATCATAAAATTTAAAAAAGTGCCAAATGGATGTGATTTTAGCAAGCAGAGGAAGCAAGTAAGATTGAAGAGAATTATAAGTAATTTTTCTTAATTTTTTTTAAGATGGACATTAATGTGGTTTATTATTATTTTATATATATATATAGTAATTCTAGCAAGCAGAGGAAGCAAGCAAGATTGAAGAGAATTATAAGTAATTTTTTTAATTTTTTTTAGATGGACATTAATATGACTTATTATTATTATATTTATATTTATATGTATCTATATGAATGATATTAGATACTATTTTTATACTTGAAAACATGTAATTTAGAATTAAGGTGTTAATTTCTTTTAAGAAATGCCATGCATATATTATGTATTTTAGTTTAAAAGGAGTTTTATGCTATGACATACATAATGAGTATAGCAAAATAAATCATATCTATATAAGATGGTAATATGGATTTAGTTATATACTAAAAGCGTTTAATTGGAAACATAACCAAGCTCATAATTTGACTTAAGATATTCTAAATTTGTATTTAAAAATCGGACAAAAAGTCAATCAAAGCCCTAAGTATAAAAATATTGAGTGGGAGAGGATGCTAGTAATTTTATAGTCCACGGTCTCCATTGTTGGCCCATTGGCATGTGAAATATGTTACTCCCTCTAAGCGGGCATGAATCTAGATCATGACAGACTAGATTTTTGAAAAGATAAATCTTTTTAGGTGGATTATTAAGTGACCTCCCATAGAGGCTCATTAAGTAATGAGCTTAAAAGAATAAAACAATGGTTGTTACACTCAACATGAATTTTCTATTAACCTGCCTACAGTAGCTCTGTTAGTAAACTTCATGGGCAAAATGAAGGTAGTCCTTAACCATTCTAAGTATGGAGATACTGGGTAACATAGTTATGTGGGAAGGTCCTAGTTTGCCTGGTAGTAAATTCTTACGGCCCATAGTTGGTTAATTTATTACAAAAAGGTTAATGATCGTTGAACTAATAATACAATTTATAGGGTTTTATATATTGTCATGATGCATACATGTATCATGAAATGTTTAAAGTGTATAAATAAATAGTATGCTTACATAATTTCAAATATACTTTTAGAAACATATTTGCATCACAGATATAAATCCACTTTCAATTTTGCTGAACAAATGCACTCTAAATAGTGATAACTACTTTAAATAAAAAAGTAATTTTAATATTATATTTAATTATGACAAGATCACATGGGTTCTTTTTTACCATGAGCTTGAAGTACTGACTTTCCAATCAACTCCACAAGATATTGAATATCATAAGAAGTGGCATGATGCAAACAAGCTGGCTAAATGCTATATGTTGGCCTCTATGAACAGTGTATTGCAAAAGCAGCATGAAGGCATGGGTAATGTTGTTGACATAATGTTACACCTACATGAGTTGTTTAGCACAAAAACTAGGCTTGCTAAGGTGAAAGCAACCAATGCTTTGAAGGACCTTAAGCAGAAACC
>NW_018397260.1:23773-25679 GCF_002168275.2 Theobroma umbraticum | reverse complement strand
TTAAAGATTACATGTTGAAAGTGATCTCTTATCTCAATGAGGTAGAATTAAATGGTGCTGAGATAGATGCGGAAACGTAAATATCAATGATCGTTCATAGCTTGAATTCGTTATTTTTACAGTTCTAATTGGATTATGAGCTGCATACTAGAGATTACACCCTTAGTGGGCTAATGAATGATCTCTAAATTGTGGAGGAGGTTCTTGATTTGAAGCTTAAAGCACATGCAGTTTTCACTTGTAAGCTTAAACCCAGGGGTAAAAAGATTTCTAAAGGCTCAGTGGGAGCAAAGCAAAAGCCCATGAAGAAAAAGATTGCTTCAAAAGACAACACCAAAGGAAAATATTTCCATTATGGTGTGAAAGGACATTGGAAGCGAAATTGCAAGGCTTACCTTGAAGGAATCCAGAAGAGTAAACAAGGTATGGGTTTTTTAAATATGGTAGAAGGCTGTTTAATGGTTGATTATATAGATATTTGGATAGTAGATTCTGGAGCCATTAACCATGTTTGTAATTCTTTACTAGGGTTTCAACAAAAGAGAAAACTGAGAAAGGGCAGTTTCGTATAAAGATGGCAAATGGCACATTCGTTTCAGCATTAGCAGTGGCAGTCATTATTTTTTAATTTCCTTATGGTCGTAGCTAAGTTTTAGAAAATGTTTATTACATTATAGAGACTTATAGAAATTTGATTTTTGTTTTTTTTTTAATCAAGTTTGGATATTCAGTTTATTTTAGTGAGATATTATTTATTCGAATAAGGATTTTATTCGTTCTGGAATTGTAAAATATAATCTTTATTTTTTTAAGTCTACGACTTATTCTATAAATGGTGTAGAAGCAATACAATTTAAAACTGAATGAGTCAAAGAACCTAGCTAATGTGTGCATCAAATACATATATTTAATGGGAGATTAAATATCTAATTGGTTTAAGTTAAACTAGATTTAGGATCGAATTTAGGTGTTTTTATTTATTTTATTAGTTTAGTTTAATTTATGTTTAAATGTTTATTTTAAGTTAATAATGTTAGTTTTATGTTTTTATATTTATTTTTATGTTTTTGTAGGAGTAGGATAAAAAATAATTTCAATTGATTAAGAAAGGTGCATAACGGACTAGTGCTTTGTTTGCATATGTTTCGGTTTTCCAAGCATATCTCCCACTATAAAAATTCAAATAACATGAGTTTTGGATCATTAGAAAGCTAAGAGATAGGGCTACAACTTTAATGTTTACCGCTTTGCCTAGTTCTGATTGGAATGTGGTCAAAATCTTTGTCGAAGTGAAAGTATTGCACTAGAAGAACAAAATTGAGCAGAACCTTTAAAGGTCGTGGCACTCAACGTATTTTTCAAAAATAACAAGCTTACGGGATTTTGGAAGCTAGAGCTTTTGGAGACCATTTAAAGGGCTTTTTTCAAAGGTTTTTAGGAGGAGGCAGCAAGCAATTTCTCTAGAGAAAAAGAGCCAAAAACAAAGCAAGAGAATTAGAGGAAGAATCAAGATCATAAAGCTTTAACTATTAGTTTTTTTTTCTCTACTTGTATTTTTTTTTATTTTCTTTGACTTTGATTAATGGCTAATTTTCTTTAGATGAAGTTTTTATTAGATATTATAAACTAAATTATTTTTTTAGGATTGCAATTGAACATACATGTAATTAAAAATTTTAATCTTTTTCTTGCGTATCTTTAATGGGATTAGAATTGTTTATTTTAATTTGTTTTTAATGCTTTTAATTGCTTGATAACCAATTAAATTGATTTAGGAACCAAAACAAACTTGAGAAAGGAAGTTTAGCGTAGATTAAAATTAAAATAGCATATGATCATATTAATTTATTTGAATAATAGGATAAGGAAATACTTGTAGGCCATATGTAGTCAGATTAGAGCTTGA
>NW_018397260.1:23662-23763 GCF_002168275.2 Theobroma umbraticum | reverse complement strand
TCTGTTTTAATTTCAATTCACATAGGGATCTAGTGTTTTGGTTAAACTAGATACTTTTATAAGATGAGTAGGGGGATCCTTATAAATAATTGAGGACTCTA
>NW_018397260.1:22790-23652 GCF_002168275.2 Theobroma umbraticum | reverse complement strand
TCAATCCATTGAAATAAGTTAAGAAAAAGGGTTAAGGTTTAGATGAAATGTGAGGCATATTGTAATCCTAGGCTTGTTTGATTTGCTTTTGATCAAATTATCTTGTTGTTTTAATTTTTAATTGAATTAGTTTTAGTTGAGTAGTTTTTAGTTTAATTAGAATTCAGATTCTAATTATTTGAATAAAATTAAATTGTTTCAATTTTAGTACTTAGTAAAATTTTTGATCAATTTTATACGGGATTGATACTCTGCTTACTTATATACTATCTATTCGATACGTATACTGGCATAGTAAAATTTTAATTGATAAGTTTTTGACGTCGTTGTTGGGGAATTGTTTTTAGAATTTTTACTAATATTAATAGCAAGCAAATTTAGTCTTAATTTAAAATTTTTTTATTTTATTTTCAAGTAGTTTTAGTTGAGGTGATGAATTATTATAACTATCAGTGACTATCTAAACAATTTGTGCCTAAGAGGGTTGCTAGTGATTATGAATTAGTTATCAGTGCTTTGGTTGCCTAAGCAGATGCTTTACTTCAAAGAATTGACAATTGGGGTGTTAATGTTTTTCAAAGTCCTTTTGTGGCATGCGAGTTTTATGGAGATAGGTATTCAAGTGATTGTTGTCCAACTTATTATAAATCAATGCAATTTGATGGAAGTTTTAATGGGCAGTAAAGCAATTCATACTCCAATAGTTACCACTCATGGTGGAATCACCCAGATTTTTCATAGAGTAATGATCAGGGTACATATTCATCACAATCTGTTTTTCAGCATGATTTTCAATTACAAGTTAGAGCCCCTATACTTGAGAAGAAGCTAACTTTAAAGGATATGTTGATGCAATTCATGA
>NW_018397260.1:18165-22780 GCF_002168275.2 Theobroma umbraticum | reverse complement strand
TGCCATCATTCAAAGTCAAGCAGAAACAATTCAAAATCTTGAGACTCAATTGGACCAACTTGTTAATTACATCAACAATAAGGTTCAAGAAATTTTACCAAATTACACTAAGCCTAATACTAGAAAAGAAGAATATGGTAAGCATCTTGATGAGGTAAATAGTAAGAATATGGTAGATGATGGAGATAAAGTAGATTAACGTAATACTTCCAGCAATCAAGTTCAAGATGAAAAAATTAAGCAAGAGGAGTAAGTATCTACACCACCATAAGTCAAGCCATTTGTGCCTTTCATTTTTTTTTCTAGATACAGTTGATAAGTTACCTAAAGAGGCTGTTGATATGGGAAATTCAAAGAATGCCCTTGAAGCCTGTTTGGTTCAAGATGTAACAACTAAGGGTCAGAATGAAGAACTTACAAATATTGCATATGTTTTGAAGGCTACACCAAAAGTGTGTTATCCAAGAACTCAATTTGAGAAGTTGGGTAAAAGTCAGCCTATTCCATCATCTTGGGTTAAGCAAGTACTAAATCTTGAGTTAAAGCCATTACAACCTCATCTTAGGAGGAGACTACTTTTGCACCTTAAGCTTTTTTCATGCAAACTCCAACCTCTTCAAAGGGTGAATGAAAACCCCAACCAAAGTCAAGCTAGTGACTATAAAAAAGCGGTTATATCCTTTTGAATTTAGTTGTTATTTTAGTGTTTGTTTTTCTATGTAAATAAGTAGTTATAACCTCTCTTTAGCTTTTTTATTGTGTATACAGGTTTGGAAAGCATGAAGATGAGGACAAAGAAAATTAGAGCTTTCAAGGCACTGCTACCATTGATAAGGGAGTTTAATTTCCTTATTATTATTATTTTTTAGCTTTTCACATTAAGGACTGTGTAATTTAATTTTGGGGAAGAGTTTTATTATTATAGTATTTGTGATGTTTTTAGGTTGGTTTATTTCGTAATTTTTTTTTGTTTTTAGGATTTATTTTAGAAATGCTTGAGATGAAAATTGCCTATGCCATGATATTACCAATCTTAGGATGATATTTTGATTATCATGCTATTTTGATTCTTGATTTGATATACACATGAATTAAGTGATTGCGATATTCTTTTGTTAGTTTCATTGTAGAATGCGATTTTCAATAATTTGTACACTAAATCTTTTACTTAGAATTATCATGTAATTTAGAGGAAGTTTATGTTGATAAAATGTATAGTGAAGTCATGGATTCTAAAATTGGTTTGATTCTCTATCGAGGCGAAATTTTAGATAACATTTAGGATGGGACATGATTTAGGTCGTTTTTGGACCATTTGATCCTTTCAAGCTAACCTTATTAAACTTTTATCTCTAGTATATCCCTTTTAGCCTAATTTTCCTTTTCTTTGTTTAACCACATGATAACAACCTTAGCTTTAAAACAAAATTCCAATTTTACAATCCTCACTTTGAAGCATGTATATTGTTTTAGGAAATATAGATTGAGCTAAATGTTGAAAAATGTAGAAAGGTGGAGTTGCTAAAAAAAAAAATTTCAAAAATTGTTAGAATTCACCTCATTACCTGCAATAAAAAAGAAATAAGTTTGGGGGTGTGAAATTGTGATAAAAAAAGAGAAAAAAACGTGTTGAATAAAAAGAAAAAAATATTGATGTAAATGGGGTACTTAGTAAAGGAAAATAAAAGCTTCATAGTTCTTAAAATAATTATGTGCTTAGGGTGATATTGAGTCACATTATATCTTTTATCATACCCAGACCCTAGTCTTACATTATGAGCTTAATAAAGACCTATTGATCTTTAAATAAGTATTAGTCTACATTAGAGAAGAGAAAGATGAAAAGTAAACTCATGGAATTGTAGCACTTTGCTAAATTTTGTATTGGCATAATCTTATCTAGATTGTATGATATTCTTGGTAAAAAGATCATTCTCACACGCATAAATATTGTGAAATCCATTTGCGAATGAACTTACTATTGAATTGAGTATGAATTTAATGATTATCTATGTTTCACTTAGAGTCGAAATTGTGGGATAATTTTTTTTTAGAAAAAAAGGAAATTCATGTTGGTGAATTACATCTCTAGCAAGTTGTTTAGTTTTTAGTTCTTTCTTTTTGCTTGGGGGACAAGCAAAAATTCAAGTTTCGGGGTATTTGATGTGTGCATCAAATACATATATTTAATGAGAGATTAAATACCTAATTAGTTTAAGTTAGACTAAATTTAGGATCAAATTTAGGTGTTTTTATTTATTTTTTTTAGAATCGGATTGAAAATTCTTTCCAAGTAAAAAGCTTATTAAAGGAATTGAAAAATGGAAGTTTAAAGATTGCTAGAGGAATGATTTAAGTGCTAAGAATAAGAAGAAAATAAAAGAAAGTAGACAAAACACAATGATTTATAGTGGTTTGGTCCCCTTGATCTACATTCACAACCTTGATCTCCTAATCAAGGATTTTCAAATTAATTTACTAAAATCAGTGGAATTTCAAGCTTTCACCACGCTTTTACAATGACTTTTCACAGGCTCAGCCACAACCTTTAACAATTGTTTTTCACGGGATTAACCAAAACCCAAAATGGCTTTTCATAGGTTCAATCACAATCTTTAACAATGGTTTTTCCCGAGATCAACCAAAATCTAAAACTAATTTTCTAAGACTAAGTTATAAACTATAACAACTAAGCTAAACCAAGCTTGATCTACTCCTTAAAGTGTCTCTCACACTCTAAGCCAAAAAGAAATAGAGAAAAGATGAATTACAATTGATTACTTAGCTGATCTAAGATGTATAAAGTTAAGCTCAAACACTTTTTCAAAGGATGGGAGTAAAATACAAGTGTAAAGAGAAGGTTTTTGATCTTTTAAGCTCAAAATCACTTTGGATAACTTCTCTCTCTCATTTTTGACTATTGAAGAAGCTTTAAATACTTACAAAATCATTTCTGGTTATTAGAGATAGAAACTAGCTGTTTTTGGCCATTATTTTGTCCTTTTGTGCTTAAATTCAAATTTCTAATAGTGAGATTTTAGTTGGTTAAATTGATTAAGTCTTGTCTATCTCGCACACTGTTTCGTTGTGTTAACTAATTAACAGTAGCTTTAGCTAATTAACAACATTCTGTTTTCGAGCACTGATTTTGGCTAGCCTCCTTTTAACCCATTAATGCACCTTTTAACTAATTGAAGCTTATCTTAATTCATCCTTAACTAATTAAAATGGGCTCAAGCCAATTAAGAATTCTTCAACTTTAAATCTCTTGGTTTAGCACCTTGGATAGTCATTAATATTTTGTATTTGAATTTTGGTCCTTCTCGACACTTTTAACTTTGATTTTTAACCAGTTGACTCCTTTTCTTTAACTGATTAAAAAGCTTTTGTTTTGCATCCAACACCAGCTTAACTGATTAAACTTTGTGTTAACCAGTTAAGACCTTTCTAGTTGTCCTCATTGTAGTGCCCAGAATTGCAGTAATCAATTAAGGATTTGTGTTAATCGGTTAAGACTAATTTGTCTTTATTAAAGCTCTTTCTTCTTTGCTTGTTTAACCACTTAACCCATCTTGCAACTGAACAAGCATTTTGACTTGCTTTCAAATACCAAATATATTAATGAATTTAAGCTTTCTCTTGCACACTTAAACAATATAATTAGACACCAATGAATGAAAATATTTTACTATCATCAAAAACATATAGAGTCAATATTCTTTATCTCTTATTTTTGATACTGACAAAACACTCCTAGATTAAGAGTGCAATGTCTATGTTCAATATGAATGCTTCAAATCTTTTTGCATAATGAGAATAGTGGAGTAGTAGCCATTACACTCTATTATGATAATAGTGGAGTAATGGCTAACTCAAAAGAACCGTGGAATCATAAAGCAGCAAAACATATTGAAAGGAAGTATCATCTCATTCGAGAGATCATTCAACATGAAGAAGTGCTTGTGAAGAAAATTCCAACACATCAGAACCTCACCGATCCATTCAAAAAGATTTTAACACAAAAGATATGTCATACTTACTTTAGGGCAAGTAGGAGATTGTTAAGAATTTTAAGAATATAGTATCCTAGAAAACAAGTATATTTTCATGTTTAATTTCATTTAATTTATTCATAATGAAAGTACATTTTAATAATAAGACAAAAAGTTTGTTTTAAGTAAGCATTCCTTATTTAGTTATTAAGGAACTATGATTCTATCGAGATATTAAAATACATTTGTATGAAGAGTTATACATAAGAGACATGTATTGTAATTGAATCTAAAAATTGTTCACAACCATATAATAAAGCTGATCACGTTATTGTGTTAAGGCTATAGTGTCTAGATTACTTCCAATGAAACGAATATGATTCATTTCAAAGGAATGATGAGTCTCAAATTATTGAAATGGTTGACTTTGAGTAATGAAACTATAGAAAGAATTGGAATCATTTGAGAATCAAATTTAAGTTTAACCGTTACTTAAATCATGATCTCACACTTATGTATTTGCTTATAATAGAACCGAAATCTTGATGGATAGTGGACTTGTGTTTAATCTCCTTATAATCTTTGATATACCATGAGCATGATCATTATAAAGCATTGATCTA
>NW_018397260.1:17818-18155 GCF_002168275.2 Theobroma umbraticum | reverse complement strand
GTTGGGATTATAATTGAGATGAATATTTGAGAACATATACCCAAATAATGGAGTTCATAGTATTAATATCACTTCTAATGATTTTGAGAAGATTGGTGATTAATCTAGGCCCAATGGATTGATGAATTAGTTACTCATCACATCTGGATAATCAAAAGTTTAGATCTATTGTATTCAATCACTAATTGAATGAAATTTGAGACTAAAGGGCAAAATTGACATAAAAGGTAAAACAATAAATTCATCTTTTGTTATTGGATGGTTATGAGGGTTGATAATATAAGGTTTGCAATTTGACAACTAATAATTATTATCAATTATTGAATTATTTCTTGTA
>NW_018397260.1:6202-17808 GCF_002168275.2 Theobroma umbraticum | reverse complement strand
ATCCAAGAGTGCAACCATAAATCTAGGGTGGAGTGATTTCAAGGTTAATAAGTTTGAATTATTTTTAATGAGATTATAAATAATTCTAGGTTTATTTAAGCTTGGAATATCTATGTCCAAATGGATTCCCCATTTAGCTTGGTAGAATTCAACTTGTTTAAGTTAGCATGCATCTTTTATTTGATTAATTAAATTGTGTCCAAAAATAGCAACTTTAATATGTTTGTCTTAATTTAGCTAAGAAAGTGTTATGTCTTAATTTAGGCAAGAAAAAATGTTTATCTTAATTTAGACATGAAATCGTGTTTGGTCTTAATTTAGACAAGAAAATATGTTTGTCTTAATTCAAGACAAAAAAATATTTTTTATCTTAATCTAGACAAGAAAATATATTTGTCTCAATTTAAACAAGATAAAATAGTTTTTCTTAATTAAAGGTAATAGATTATTTAAATTAAGATAATGTTAAGAGGATTCTTTCAAAATAAATCTAGACATCCACGCTCATAAAAGGAGACTTCATGTTTGATTATCATTTTTTTATTATTAATTCTTTAAATAAAGATGGATAATAATAAAATAATAGTTATTATTCAACAAGGAGTTTATTTTATCAAGAAATCTAAATGGTAATTAAAGAATTAAATTATTTATTCTTTAATTTTAATTTTGATAATTATGGAGCATGTTTGATGCTTCCATAGCTCTAAATGGATAGTCAAGATCAATTCAAAGGTATTTGATATTAATTAGACCTTTAAGGCAAGAGTTTTAATAAAAAGGGGAGAGAATGGAAGAAAAGAAACGTAATTGGAAGAAAAGAAACGTATATACTTTTCTTAAAAAAGTTTCAGTTGTCACTTCTCTCCTCCTCCTAACTTGACCATATCTCTTTACCTCTACCCCATTCTTGGTTGAATATTTTGATCCAACTCCAACAAAATGCACCTCTAGGATTCCAATAGCAAAATCAAGCACCTTTATCTAAGAAGAAGCCAATTGTAGAAGACTTACTAAGGCAATATATGACCCATAATGATAGCATCATATAAAGTCAAACAACTCTTATTCAGAGTCAAGCAATTTCACTTCGAAAACTTGAGACACAGGTTAGGCAACTAGCAAATTTGTTAAGCAGCTGAACTTAAGGAACATTAGTAGTGATGCGGAGGCCAATCTGAGAAGAGAAGGCAAGGAGCATGTCAAGGCCATCACGTTGAGAAGTGGTAAGGAAGTTAACAACAACCCATAAGAAGTTGCACAATAAGATAAATTTGTGAAAAGTGAGATATAGAGTTCAAAGTCTACTGATCAATGTCAGGCAAAGGTGACTAAGGCAACTGCACCGCCACCACCTTTCCCTCAATGCTTCAAGAAGAAGTAAGAAAATAGTCAATTTCAAAAATTTATGAAGGTAATTAAAAAAATTGACGTCAATATTCCATTTGCCATCCTATGTAAAATTTATGAAAGACATTCTATCCAAGAAAAGGAGATTAGGTGAGTTTGAGACAGTGGCACACATTGAGGAGTGCGTGCAATCATTTAGAATAAGCTTCCTCCAAAACTTAAAAACCCAAGCAGTTTACTATTCTGTATACAATTGGTGCTTTATTCTTTGTTAAAGCCTTAAGTCATCTAGGGGTGAGCATTAATTTGATGCCATTGTCCATCGACAACAAGTTGGGTCAAGCCTACCACTATAACTCTTCAATTGGCAGGTGGAAATCTTACATATCCCAGAGGCATAGTGCAAGATGTGCTTGTGAAAGTGGATAAATTTATATTTCCAATTGACTTCATAATTCTTGACATGGAGGAAGATAGAAAGGTTCCTATTATCCTTGGGAGACCTTTTTTATGCATAGCCAGAGCACAAATTAATGTTGAAAAGGGAGAACTTACTTTACGAGTACAAAATTAAAAGGTAACATTTAATATCTTTCGTGCTTTAAAATTCACTAATGATCTTGATGAGTTTTTTGCAGTTAGTGTGGTAGATAAAGTCATGAGAGAAGTTTTCCTTGAAGATCATCTTAATGATCCACTTGAAGTATCATTGATTTCTAAAGTTGAGCCCATTAGTGATAAAGTTGTTGAATGTGTCAATGCATTGAATGCTCCTTCTCGGGTAGTGGGAGTTAGGTTTGAATTGTTAGATTTGACTTCCCCTTCATCCTCACCAATGAAACTTTCAATTAAGGTCCCCTTGAAGTTAGAACTCAAACCATTGCTAAAACACTTGAGGTATGCATATCTTGGAAACTCATTTACCTTTTTGGTTACTATTGCATCTAATCTTAACAACCAGTAGGAAGAAAAGTTGCTAAGAGCTTTGAGAGAGCACAAAAAGGCATTAAGGTGGTCTATAATAGATATCAAGGGGATAAGCCCTTCCATATGCATGCACAAAATATTGTTGGAGGATAATCCCACAACCACTATCGAGCATTAGCAGCGATTAAATCCAATTATGAAGAAATTTGTTAAAAAGGAAATAATCAAGTGGTTAGACATGAACATCATTTATCCTATTTCAATCAGTGAGTGAGTAAGTCTAGTGCAGTGCATACCTAAGAAAAGAGGATAATAGTGGTGGCAAACGAAAATAATGAGCTTATTCCCACACGGACAGTCACTGGATGGAGAGTATGCATGGATTACAAAAAGCAAAACAAGCCTAGAAAGAAATATCATTTTCCTTTACCTCTCATTGACCAAATGTTGGACACATTAGCTAGAAGAGAATATTATTGTTTCTTGGATGGATACTCAGTTTACAATTAGATTGCTATAGCACCAGAAGATTAAGATAAAACGACCTTGACATGCCTCTATGATACCTTCGCATTTTGATGAATGCCATTTAGGTTGTGTAATACTCCAACCACATTCCAACGGTGCATGATGTCTTTTTTTTTTCAAATATGGTGGAGAAAACCATAGAGGTATTTATGGATGATTTCTTAGTATTTGGTAATAATTTTGATGAATGTTTGCTCAATCTTGACAGATTATTGCAAAGATGTGAAGAGACAAGCCTAGTGCCGAATTGGGACAAATACCATTTTATGGTACAAGAAGGTATTGTTCTGGGTCACAAGGAGTCGAGCAAAGGATTAAAGGTGGACAAAGCCAAGATTGAAACCATTGAAAAGCGTCCACCACCAGCTTCAATAAAAGGTATTAGGAGTCCTTTGGTCATACTAGTTTTTATTGGCGATTCATCAAGGATTTCTCCAAAATTGCTAAACCCTTGTGCAATCTTTTAGAAAAAGACATCCCATTTAAATTTGATGATGCATGTCATGATGCGTTTATAGAATTGGAAAAGAGATTGACAATTGCAACTAGTATCGTAGTTCCTGATTGGTCACTCCCATTTGAACTTACGTGTAATGCTAGTGATCATGTAGTAGGCGTAGTATTAGGACAAAGAAAGAACAAAATTTTTCATTTGATATATTATGCTAGCAAAACTTTGACTGAAACCCAGATGGACTACACTACCTCTAAGAAATAATTATTAGCTTTTGTGTATACATTTGACAAATTTTGTTCATACTTGATTGGCACTAAAGTTATTATTTACACTGACCATTCTACAATCAAATATTTAATTACAAAAAAAGATGCCAAGCAAAGGTTAATATGATGGGTTTTGCTGCTTCAAGAATTTAATTTGGAAATCAAAGATAGAAAGGGTTTAGAAAACCAAGTAGATGACCATTTGTCAAGGTTAGAGCATGACAGCCAAGGTAAGGACATAACTTTGATCCATGAAACTTTCCCTGATGAATAATTGTTGTATATTGGTCATAAGAAATTACAATAGTATGCTAATTATGTCAATTTCATTATGTAACCTTTTACCTCCAAATTTAACTTTTCAGTAAAAGAAGAAATTTTTACATGATGTTAAATATTATTTGTGGAATGAACCATTTTTGTTTAAGCAATGTGCTAATAGAATTATAAGAAAGCTCACTACACAAAGAAGTTGAAAGCATGTTAAGACAGTGTCATTCATCAGAATATGGTGGTCATTTTGGAGGGGACCGAATAGCAGTCAAAATGCTTTAATGAGGTTTGTATTGGCCATAATGGTTCAAAGATGCTCATAGTTTTTTGTTGCATTGTGACAGGTGTCAGAAGATGGGAAACATTTCTAGAAGAAATGAGATGCCGCTTAACAACATTTTGAAAGTGGAAATCTTCGATGTTTGGAGAATCGATTTCATGGGACCATTCATCTCATCAATTAGCAATCGATACAACCTGGTAGCTGTTGACTATGTGTCCAAATGGTTCCTATAGACATATAGTGAGCTAATTAAGTTAGGTATTTATGCAAGCATCTTGATGGAGACTTGTACATAGCTTTGGATCCTAGGTTAATGAAACCACCTAGGAAGATAAATAATAAGAGAAGCTGGTATCAGATGAAGTGTTGAATGAACCCATAATCCTAGGTCTTTAGTTTATTGTCTCTCTCAAGTAAATTTAATTTCTGTTAGTTAATTTAGTACTTATTTTAATTTCATTTTAATTAATTTTTTACAAATTTTGATTACTTAAATAAGATTAATTAGTTGTAAAATTTTAGTATTTAATAAAAATTTAAGAACAAATCCCTGTGAGAACGATACTCTACTTCTTACTATATTACTTGTTGCGATAACGTGCACTTGCATGAAAATTTAACATAAATAAAAATAATAATCGAGAATATTTAATTATAAATATAAAAATCAAAAGTTTTAATTCCTTATTTATAATTGGTTATAATTCTAAGATAATTATATTGCTTAATATGAGATTAGGATTTCCTTATTTTACTATTAATTCTTTTTAATTAAAGATGGATAATAATAAAATAGAATAATCGTAATTTGACATGGACTAGCAATTAGGATTAAATAAATAAATTATTATTTAATTTTAATTGTAGGTGGCAAATATTAATTTAATTTTAATTAATTAGATTAAAAAGATTTTTAAGAGAAAAATATATCTTTTATTTTTATGGGGCCAAAAATCATATTGCAAATATGTGATTTTGGCCAAAACCTTAGCCACCCTCTTTTAAGATAGCCAAACTTCTTTATCTCTTTCTAGGTTTTCTTCTTGCTTTAGCAATTTTCTATCAGCCTCATGCAAAAAAAAAAAATACTATCAAAGAAATTGAGAGAAAACTATCTAGTTACCATCTTGAAAAGTATTCCATACTTGGCCCATTCTAGGCTAGACTTTGAAAGATTCTTGAAGAATAAGTGCTAAGTCAAATTAGTTGAGATTTCCAATAATTGGTGTGGTGGTGAATTTATTTATAATTCACTTGGAGAGAAGAATCAAATATATTCCTAGCACAGAGTAGCAATATCTCCTACTTTTTGTTCTTTTTTATTTGTGTGATTATTTTTTGATTTGCATGATGTATGATTGTGAATTTTCGCTTGCGTAAATTAGATAAATTGCTTCCATAGCTAGAAATTTTTTGAAATTTATAGGTTACACAATCACAAGCATACATTATGATCTAAATCCAAAAGCTAGTATTAGAGACATAGTTGCATGTGAATTTAATTTCCTGTATGTTGATGCATGGTTGGCACCTTTGCATGATTTAATTATATTTGATGCGATCAATATATGATTGAATGTATGGATGGATGCTTAAGGTTTTTGCCACATTAATTATCCTTAAATTGTTAAAAAAATTTACTTGTAAAACTTTTTGTTTCACTATGTAACAAGTTGAGTGGCCTATCGTTGTTATATTTCTTTCTTGATTTTATTTTATTTTTCTCAAATTTGATGTATTTAGGAAAAGCAATGTAAATTATGGAATTAGGAGCGTACATGGAGAAGAAGATCGAAGCCATGGAAGAAAAAGGTAAAAATTTGGTCTCTTGATTGATTTGGTTAAGGCTATCAATTTTTGATTTGTTTTAGGATTTAATTATTATTGAAAAAAAAATTTCAAATATGAATTTTTTTTTGGAATTTATATTATTTTTTCAAAATTTTTTATGCCCAAAAACCCTAATGCAAAACCCAAACCTAAGACCGATGTTGCACAAATGTCACATAAAAAAACCATAAAGGTTAAAACTCAAAGCCCAAAAGTCCCAACAATTGGGAAAATACAACATAAGATGTATCATAGACATAAAACCCCAAGGGTTGGGAAGGAGGACAAGAAAAATTCGGCACAATTAGCTAGTTACTGAAATTTGGTGTTATTTTATGGTAAACTCTTCTCCCAGACTTGTTTCAGAAATTTAGGTCTAACTTTTAATTTGAAGGTTGAAATAATGCAATTTTTTTGGCAATGGAAAGCTAAGATACTTGGATACAATTCTTATGTTTACCACTTGACCTAGTTCAAATGGGATCTAGGCGAAATATTCATCATAAGTCGCTGGTCAGTGTGTATCAAAATTTTGGGACAAGTTTTGCCCTAGGAAAAACATCTATTTAAGGGTAAGGAAATTATAAGAAAAGGGAAATTTTAGTCTTGAATTGAAAATTAATTTTTATTTTGGTATTAATTAATGAGATTAATTAATTAAATTTTTTTTTTTTCAAATTGTGTTAAAATTAATGAAATTAATTTATTTTAGTTTTGGATTGAAAATTATTTTTTTTGTATTAATTAATTAAAAAATAAAAAAAATTATTTTCAAATTGCATTAGAATTAATGAAATTAATTTATTTGAGCTTTGGATTGAAAATTATTTTTTTGGTACTAATTAATGAAAAATAAAAATATTTTTTAAATTGGGTTAAAAATTAAAATTAAAAATTTGGGGATTTTTAGATAGCTGCGAAAAATCAAAAGGGTACCATTTTGGAAGTTGTTCCCTAGGGTTAAGCTATGGAAGCAAAGAAGATCGAAAATCTTTTATTTTTACAAGTTGTAATTTTAATTTTTCTCGGATGGATATTAATGTTGCTTATACTTATATTTATTTATAAATATGGATGTATGTGGATAAATGATATGAGATATTGTTTGATTGATAACATGTCATCTAGAATGGGCGTCGACCTCTTAAGGATCGCCATACATACATTATGTATTTTAGTTTTAAAGAGTTTTATTCTATGAGATACATAATGAATGTAGGAAATTAAATCGCATCTAGAGAAGATGGTAATATGGACTTAGTTATATACTAAAGTATTTAATTGAAGACATAGCTAAGCCCATATTTTGACTTATGATATTTTAAATATGCATATAAAAAATCTTGTAAAAAGTCACTCCTAAGTGTGATAGGATGCTAGTAATCCTAAAGTTCATGGTCTCCATTGTTGGCTCATTACCATGTGAAACATGTCACTCCCTACAGATGATAACTCTATTAGATAGAGTTATTTAGTCGCATTTTGGATGTTAAAAGAGCTAAGACCTTGTGTTTTAAGTTGATTTTAGATAGTTTTTCTATTTTTAGTTAATTAGTTTAAAGCATGCTAACTTATTTCAATTCAAGTAATTATAGTTCATTTTCATATTGAAAGTCCTAATTTAAGCCAATACTAATTTAGTCCTTGTTTTTGTAGGTTTTGAAATGCATAAAGTTAATGGTGATGAACTATGTAGTGAAGACCAAGTGGGGATTTCCACTGAACATGTTGCGGTAATTCGAACATAACTCGAGCTATAGAGATTAAATCAAGTGATTTTTAGACCATTGAAAAGCTGAGAGCCATACCTACAACATTCATGTTTATCATTTCACCCATATTGACCTCGAGGTAGGAAAAATCGTGTTACAGGATGAGGTACTGTGGTAGTTTTGCACCAAGGCAACACAAGAAAGCAATGTTGCGACGTTGAAAGACTTCAAGAAGCAGTGCTACAGCCTTGAAAGACTAAAGGACACAACACCCAAAGGAGCAGCATTGCTCCCATACTAAATCCTAAGAGCTCAGTGCCATGGTGGTCATGGAAGAAGGCCGTACTGCCAATTGGAAGTCTTGGAAAAAATATTTAAGTGTAGGGCACCACGGTGCTCAAGGTGCAAAGCCACAGTGCTTTGATGTGTTTCACTAGAAAACAACTATTGAAGATTTCATTTTTTAGGGCTTTTTGGTGGCTATAAGTATGTGATTTTCAGCAATTGAAAAGGGAGGTCTTAGAGAGGAAAAAAATGATAATTATGGAGAAAAGATAACAGTTCTACAAAAAGGAGGAAAGGAGAAGAAAACGAAAAGGATTAAAAATCAAGAATCAACTGCAAACGTGAATAATAACTGAATGTTTTAATAAAAAATTAAATCACATAAAAAATTAAACATTTTTTATAATTTGTTTTAATAAAAAATGAAAAACAATTCAAGTTAAAATCAACTGTGAGATTATAAAACCATTTAAAGCGAGTTATAAGCCTTTCAAAGATATGAGTAACTATAAATGGACTTTTCTTGCCAATGCATACCTTTTCATTCATGTTTCTCGAGGTAAACAGTCAATTATAATTTTTTTTAATAAAAAATGTAAAAAAATTCTAGTTAAAATCAACTGTGAGATCATAAAACTATTCGAAGCGAGTATTAAGGCTTTTAAAAGCATGGGTGACTATAAATAGACTTTTTTTGTCAATAGATATCTTTTTTTGCACGTTTCTCGAGATAGATATTCAATTATTATTGATTTTAATAAAAAAGTAAGAAAATTGAACTTAGAATGAATTATGAGATTATAAAAATATTTCAAGTGAGTAATAAGGTTTTCGAAAGCATGGGTGACTATAAATGGACTTTTCTTGCCAACGGATACCTTTTTCTTCATGTTTTCTGAGGTAGACATTCAATTATAATATATTTTAATAAAAAAATGTAAAACAATTCAACTTAAAATCAATTATGAGATTATAAAACCATTTAAAGAGAGTAATAAGGCTTTCAAAGGTATGGGTGACTATAAAAGAACTTTTCTTACCAATGGATATCTTTTCATTTATATTTCTTGAGGTAGATATTCAATTATAATCTATTTTAATAAAAAATATAAAAAAATTCAAGTTAAAATCAATTGTTAGATTATAAAACCTTTTAAAGCTAGTATTAAGGCTTTTAAGGGCATAAGTGACTATAAATGGACTTTCCTTGCTAATGGATATCTTTTTCTTTGTGTTTTTCAAGGTCGACATTCAATTATAATCTGTTTTAATAAAAAAAGTAAAAAAATTAAACTTAAAATCAATTATGAGATTATAAAAACTTTTAAAGCGACTAATAATGCATTGGAAGGCATGGGTGATTATAAATGAATTTTTTTTGCCAATGAATATCTTCTTCTTCACGTTTCCCTAGGCAAACTTTTAATTATCATTTGTTTTAACCAAATATGTAAAAAAATTGAATTTAAAATCAATTATGAGATTATAAATCCATTTAAAGCGAATAATAAAGTTTTTAAAGGTATGGGTGATGATAAATTGACTTTTCTTGCCAACGGATACCTTTTTCTTCATGTTTCATAAGGTAGACATTCAATTATAATCTGTTTTAACAAAAAATGTCAAAAATTTCAAGTTAAAATCAACTTTGAGAGAATAAAACTATTTAAAACGACTAATAAGGCTTTCAAAGGCATGTGTGACTATAAATTGACTTTTCTTCCCAATTGATACCTTTTTCTTCATATTTCTTAAGGTGGATAACGAATTATAATCTGTTTTAATAAAAAATGTAAAACAATTCAAGTTAAAATAACGGTGAGACTATAAAACCATTTAAAAGGAAGTAATGAGGCTTTTGAAGGCATTGGTGACTATAAATAGACTTTTGTTGCCAATGGATACCTTTTCATTCATGTTTCTTGGGGTAGACAATCAATTATAATTTGTTTTAATAAAAAATGTAAAAAAATCTAAGTTAAAATCAACTGTGAGATTATGAAACTATTTAAAGCGAGTATTAAGGCTTTTAAAGGCATGGGTGACTATAAATAGACTTCTCTTACCAATAGATATCTTTTTTTTTACGTTTCTCAAGACAGATATTAAATTATTATTGATTTTAATAAAAAATGTAAAAAAATTGAACTTAGAATGAATTATGAGATTATAAAAATATTTAAAACGAATAATAAGGCTTTCGAAGGCATGGGTGACTATGAATGGACTTTTCTTGCCAACGGATACCTTTTTCTTCATGTTTTCTGAGGTAGACATTCAATTATAATATATTTTAATAAAAAAATTTAAAAAAATTCAACTTAAAATCAGTTATGAGATTATAAAACCATTTAAAGCGAGTAATAAGGCTTTCAAAGGCATGGGAGACTATAAATGAACTTTTCTTATCAATAGATACCTTTTCATTCATGTTTATCGAGGTAGACATTCAATTATAATCTGTTTTAATAAAAAATATAAAAAAATTCTAGTTAAAATCAACTGTCAGATTATAAAACCATTTAAAACGAGTATTAAGGCTTTCAAGGGCATTGGTGACTATAAATAGACTTTTCATTCCAATGGATACCTTTTTCTTCATGTGTCTCAAGGTAGATAATCAATTATAATCTGTTTGAATAAAAAATATAAAATAATTCAAGTTAAAATCAACTGTGAGATTATAAAACCATTTAAAGTGAGTATTAAGGCTTTTAAGGGCATGGGTGACTATAAATGGACTTTTCTTACCAATGGATATCTTTTCTTTGTGTTTCTTGAGGTAGAAATTTAATTAGAATCTGTTTTAATAAAAAATATAAAACAATTTAACTAAAAATCAATTATGAGATTATAAAACTTTTTAGAGCGAGTAATCAGGCTTACAAAGGCATTGGCAACTATAAATGAACTTTTCTTACCAATGGATACCTTTTCATTCATGTTTATCAAGGTAGACATTCAATTATAATCTATTTTAATAAAAAATATAAAAAAATTCAAGTTAAAATCAACTCTGAGATTTTAAAACCATTGGAAGCGAGTATTAAGGCTTTTAAAGGCATGGGTGACTATAAATGGACTTTTCCTTCCAACAGATACCTTTTTATTCATGTTTTCTGAGGTAGATATTTAATTATAATCTATTTTAATAAAAAATATAAAATAATTCAACTTAAAATCAATTATGAGATTATAAAACCATTTAAAGCGAGTAATAAGGTTTTCAAAGCTATGGGTGATTATAAATGAACTTCTCTTACCAATGGATACCTTTTCATTCATGTTTCTTGAGGTAGATATTCAATTATAATATGTTTTAATAAAAAATATAAAAAAACTCAAGTTAAAATCAATGGTGAGATTATAAAACCTTTTAAAGCTAGTATTAAGCCTTTTAAGGGCATGGGCGACTATAAATAGACTTTTCTTGCTAATGGATATCTTTTTCTTCGTGTTTTTCAAGATAAACATTCAATTATAATCTATTTTAATGAAAAAAATGTAAAAAAAATTCAACTTAAAATCAATTATGAAATTATAAAAACTTTTAAAGCTACTAATAAGGCATTAGAAGGCATCGATGACTATAAATGATTTTTTCTTGCCAATGGATATCTTCTTCTTTACATTTCCTTAGGCAACTTTTAATTATTATCTGTTTTAACCAAATATCTAAAAAAATTTAATTTAAA
>NW_018397260.1:6079-6192 GCF_002168275.2 Theobroma umbraticum | reverse complement strand
AGATTATAAATCCATTTAAAGCGAAAAATAAGGTTTTCACAGGCATGGGTGACTATAAATTGACTTTTTTTGTCAACGGATACCTTTTTCTTCATGTTTCACAAGGTAGACAT
>NW_018397260.1:5547-6069 GCF_002168275.2 Theobroma umbraticum | reverse complement strand
TCTGTTTTAACAAAAAATGTCAAAAATTTCAAGTTAAAATCAATTTTGAGATTATAAAACTATTTAAAGCGACTAATAAGGCTTTTAAAGGCATGTGTGACTATAAATTGACTTTTCTTGCTAATGGATACCTTTTTCTTTATGTTTCTCAAGGTAGATAATGAATTATAATCTGTTTTAATAAAAGATGTAAAACAATTCAAGTTAAAATCAACTGTGAGATTATAAAACCATTTAAAGTGAGTTATAAGCCTTTCAAAGGCATGAGTGACTATAATGGACTTTTCTTGCCAATGGATACCTTTTCATTCATGTTTCTCAAGGTAAACAGTCAATTATAATCCTTTTTAATAAACAATGGAAAAAAATTCAAGTTAAAATCAACTGTAAGATTATAAAATCATTTGAAGCGAGTATTAAGGCTTTTAAGGGCATGGGTGACTATAAATGGACTTTTCTTGCCAACGGATATCTTTTTCTTCATATTTTCTGAGGTAGACATTCAATTATAATCTATTTTAA
>NW_018397260.1:5381-5525 GCF_002168275.2 Theobroma umbraticum | reverse complement strand
ACTTAAAATCAATTATGAGATTATAAAACCATTTAAAGTGAGTAATAAAACTTTCAAAAGTATCGGTGACTATAAATGAACTTTTCTTGCCAATGGATACCTTTTCATTCATGTTTCTCGCTGTAGATATTCAATTATAATCTG
>NW_018397260.1:4770-5371 GCF_002168275.2 Theobroma umbraticum | reverse complement strand
AAATATAAAAAAATTCAAGTTACAATTAATTGTGAGATTATAAAACCTTTTAAAGCTAGTATTAAGACTTTTAAGGGCATGGGTGACTATAAATGGACTTTTCTTGCTAATGGATATTTTTTTCTTGGTGTTTTTCGAGGTAGACATTCAATTATAATCTGTTTTAATAAAAAAAAGGTAGAAAAATTAAACTTAAAATCTATTATAAATACTTTTAAAGTGATTAACAATGCATTGCAAGGCATGGGTGACTATAAATGAATTTTTCTTGTCAATGGATATCTTCTTCTTCACATTTCCCTAGGCAAACTTTTAATTATTATCTGTTTTAACCAAATATGTAAAAAAATTTAATTTAAAATCAATTATGAGATTATAAATCCATATAAAGCGAATAATAAGGTTTTCAAAGGTATGGGTGACTATAACTGACTTTTCTTGCCAACGGATACCTTTTTCTTAAGGTTTAACAAGGTAGACATTCAATTATAATCTGTTTTAACAAAAAAAATCAAAAATTTCAAGTTAAAATCAACTTTGAGATTATAAAACTATTTAAAGCGACTAATAAGGCTTTCAAAGGCATGTGTGACTATAAATT
>NW_018397260.1:4450-4739 GCF_002168275.2 Theobroma umbraticum | reverse complement strand
GTAGATAATGAATTATAATCTGTTTTAATAAAAAATATAAAACATTTCAAGTTAAAATCAACTATGAGATTATAAAACCATTTAAAAGAAAGTAATGAGGCTTTCGAAGGCATGGGTGACTATAAACCGACTTTTCTTGCCAATGGATACCTTTTCATTCATGTTTCTCGAGGTAGATATTCAATTACAATCTGTTTTAATAAAAAATATAAAAAAATCCAAGTTAAAATCAACAGTGAGATTATGAAACTATTTAAAGCGAGTATTAAGGCTTTTAAAGGCATGGGTG
>NW_018397260.1:4210-4298 GCF_002168275.2 Theobroma umbraticum | reverse complement strand
ATCAATTATGAGATTATAAAATTATTTAAAGCGAGTAATAAGGCTTTCAAAGGTATAGGTGACTATAAAATCAATTATGAGATTATAA
>NW_018397260.1:4034-4200 GCF_002168275.2 Theobroma umbraticum | reverse complement strand
AGCAAGTAATAAGCCTTTTGAAGGAATGGGTGGCTATAAGTGGACTTTTCTTGCAATTGAATGCTTGTTTCTTCACGTTTCTTGAGGTACACATTCAATTATAGTTTGTTTAAATCAAAAATGTAAAAAAATTCAACTTAAAATCAATTATGGGATTATAAAACCA
>NW_018397260.1:3644-3875 GCF_002168275.2 Theobroma umbraticum | reverse complement strand
ATGAGATTATAAAACCATTTAAAGCGAGTAATAAGCCTTTTGTAGGAATGGGTGGCTATAAATGGACTTTTCCTCTCAATGAATGGCTTTTTCTGCATGTTTTCCAAGGTAGACATTCAATTATTATCTGTTTTAACTAAAAATGCAAAAAAAATTAACTTAAAATCAATTATAAGATTATAAAATCATTCAAAGCAAGTAATAAGCCTTTTAAAGGAATGGGTAACTTTA
>NW_018397260.1:3033-3203 GCF_002168275.2 Theobroma umbraticum | reverse complement strand
CTTCTCAATGAATGCTTATTTCTTCACGTTTCTTGACGTAGACATTCAATTATAGTTTGTTTTAATTAAAAATGCAAAACAATTAAACTTAAAATCAATTATAAGATTATAAAACAATTTAAAGCTAGTAATAAGCCTTTTGAAAGAATGAGTGACTATAAATGGACTTT
>NW_018397260.1:2915-3023 GCF_002168275.2 Theobroma umbraticum | reverse complement strand
TAATGGCTTTTTCTACATGTTTCTCGAGTTAGACATTCAATTATTATTTTTTTAAAAAAATATAAAAAAATTCAACTAAAAATCAATTATGAGATTATAAAACCATTT
>NW_018397260.1:2702-2815 GCF_002168275.2 Theobroma umbraticum | reverse complement strand
GGAATGGGTGACTCTAAATGGACTGTTCTTGTCAATGAATGCTTGTTTCTTCATCTTTCTCGAGGTAGACATTCAATTATAGTATGTTTAATCAAACATGTAAAAAAATTCAA
>NW_018397260.1:2386-2537 GCF_002168275.2 Theobroma umbraticum | reverse complement strand
TCAATGAATGCTTGTTTCTTCACGTTTCTTGAGGTCGACATTCAATTATAGTATATTTTAATAAAAAATATAAAACAATTCAACTTAAAATTAAATGTGAGATTATAAAACCATTTAAAGCGAGTAATAAGCTTTTTGAAGGAATGAGTGA
>NW_018397260.1:2211-2369 GCF_002168275.2 Theobroma umbraticum | reverse complement strand
TTGTCAATGAATGCTTGTTTCTTCATGTTTCTTGAGGTAGACATTCAATTATAGAATATTTTAATCAAAAATGCAAAAAAACTCAACTTAAAATCAATTATGGGATTATAAAACCATTTAAGGCGAGTAATAGGCCTTTTAAAGGAATGGGTGACTAT
>NW_018397260.1:2119-2201 GCF_002168275.2 Theobroma umbraticum | reverse complement strand
TTCTTCTCAATGAATGGCTTTTTTAGCACGTTTCTCCAGTAGACATTCAATTATAGTCTGTTTTAACAAAAAATATAAAAAA
>NW_018397260.1:1964-2109 GCF_002168275.2 Theobroma umbraticum | reverse complement strand
AAATCAATTATGAGATCATAAAACTATTTAGAGCGAGTAATAAGCCTTTTAAACAAATGGGTGACTCTAACTAGACTTTCCTTGTCAATGAATACTTGTTTCCTCATGTTTCTTTAGGTAGACATTCAATTATAGTATGTTTTAA
>NW_018397260.1:1778-1954 GCF_002168275.2 Theobroma umbraticum | reverse complement strand
AAAAAAATTTAACTTAAAATCAATTATGAGATTATAACCATTTAGAACGAGTAATAAGCTTTTTGAAGAAATTGGTGAACTAAATGCATTTTTCTTGTCAATGAATGCCTGTTTCTTCATGTTTCTTGAGGTAGAGATTCAATTATAGTATGTTTTAATCAAAAATATAAAAAAAT
>NW_018397260.1:1596-1768 GCF_002168275.2 Theobroma umbraticum | reverse complement strand
ATCAATTATGAAATTATAAAACCATTTAAATCGAGTAATAAGCCTTTTAAAGGAAAGGGTGACCATAAATGGACTTTTCTTCTCAATGAATGGCTTTGTTTGCATGTTTCTCAAGATAAGCATTTGATTATAGTCTGTTCTAACTAAAAATGTAAAAAAATTCAACTTAAAA
>NW_018397260.1:1374-1586 GCF_002168275.2 Theobroma umbraticum | reverse complement strand
GATTATAAAATCATTTAAATCGAGTAATAAGACTTTTGAAGGAATGGGTGACTCTAACTAGACTTTTCTTGTCAATGAATGGTTGTTTCTTCACATTTCTAGACGTAGACAATCACTTGTAGTCTGTTTTAATCAAAAATGAAAAAATATTCAACTTAAAATTAATTATGAGATTATAAAACTCTTTTAAAGCGAGTAATAAGCTTTTTGAA
>NW_018397260.1:1235-1364 GCF_002168275.2 Theobroma umbraticum | reverse complement strand
ACTCTAAATAGACTTTTCTTATCAATCAATACTTGTTTCTTCACGTTTCTTAAGGCAGACATTCAATTATAGTACATTTTAATCAAAAATATAAAAAAACTCAACTTAAAATCAATTATGAGATTATAA
>NW_018397260.1:907-1028 GCF_002168275.2 Theobroma umbraticum | reverse complement strand
AGATTATAAAACTATTTAAATCGAGTAATAAGACTTTTGAAGAAATGGGTGACTCTAACTGGACTTTTCTTCTCAATGAATGCTTGTTTCTTCATGTTTCTCGAGGTAGACAATCAGTTAT
>NW_018397260.1:517-701 GCF_002168275.2 Theobroma umbraticum | reverse complement strand
AACCATTTAAAGCGAGTAATAAGCTTTTTGAAGGAATGGGTGACTCTAAATAGATTTTTTTTGTTAATCAATGCTTATTTCTTCACATTTCTTGAGGTAGACATTCAATTATAGTATATTTTCATCAAAAATGTGAAAAAACTCAACTCAAAATTAATTATGAGATTATAAAACCATTTAAGGC
>NW_018397260.1:388-507 GCF_002168275.2 Theobroma umbraticum | reverse complement strand
CCTTTTAAAGGAATGAGTGACTATAAATGGATTTTTCTTCTCAATGAACGGCTTTTTTTGCACGTTTCTCCTGCAGACATTCAATTATAGTATGTTTTAATAAAAAATGTAAAAAAATT
>NW_018397260.1:217-378 GCF_002168275.2 Theobroma umbraticum | reverse complement strand
TCAATTATGAGATCATAAAACTATTTAAAGCGAGTAATAAGCCTTTGAAGGAATGGGTGACTCTAACTGGACTTTTCTTGTCAATGAATACTTGTTTCTTCACGTTTCACAAGACAAGCTTTTAATTATAGTTTGTTTTAACAAAAAATGTAAAAACAATT
>NW_018397260.1:0-207 GCF_002168275.2 Theobroma umbraticum | reverse complement strand
TCAATTATGAGATTATAAAACCATTTACATAGAGTAATAAGACTTTTGAAGGACTGGGTGACTCTAACTAAATTTCTCTTATCAATGAATGCTTATTTCTTTAAGTTTCTCGAGGTAGACATTCAATTATATCATGTTTTAATAGGAAATGTAAAAAAAATTTAACTTAAAATCAATTAGGAGATTATAAAACCATTTAAAGCGAGT
>NW_018397259.1:10736980-10737078 GCF_002168275.2 Theobroma umbraticum | reverse complement strand
CCATTAACAAATCTACTCTGGTTCTCAGAAATTATGGATGACAGAATTTTAGAGAGCCGGTTTGCCAACAGTTTCGTTACTATCTTATTGAAGACAGT
>NW_018397259.1:10736869-10736970 GCF_002168275.2 Theobroma umbraticum | reverse complement strand
ATGGGACGAAAATCATTCCATCTGCAAGCATTGGGTTTCTTAGGCAGCAGGACTAAGGTTGTGGAAGTGACTCCACGAGGAAGTGGGGATCCTCTGAAAAA
>NW_018397259.1:10736625-10736813 GCF_002168275.2 Theobroma umbraticum | reverse complement strand
CACTGTCTTTATGAATATTAAAAACTGCTTCTCTAATTTCCTGAAGTGAAGGAGTTGCACACAAAAAATCATTGTCCTCAGTATTCAGAATGCCAGGGATGAGAGTGGAGTCAAACCTGGATATGTCATAGTTATCTGCCTTCAGCAGGTTTTGAAAGTATTCAATGGCTGAAGTTTGGATTAGATGA
>NW_018397259.1:10734121-10736393 GCF_002168275.2 Theobroma umbraticum | reverse complement strand
CACTCTGCTCTGCTTCGGCTTCTGCCAAGCGTAGATTTTTAAAAATGTCCCCAAAGACTTGCTTATTCCACCACTTTAAATCTCTCTTTAGCCTTTGTTGTTTAGCCCAAAAAGCCATCAATCCTGATGCCTGGAGAGGGGTATTCCAGCTCCGTTCTACAAATGAAAGGAATTTATGGTGTTTTGTCCATGCATGTAAAAAATGAAAAGTTACAGGACCTTTTTGAGTAGTGTTTGAGCATGATATAAGAAGCGGGCAATGATCAGATCCATCCCGGTTGAGGTGTTGAATTCTTGTGGAAGAGAATGAGTCTGCCCATTCATGGTTATATACCACACGGTATAGTCTTTGAAACATACGATTATTGGTCCATGTATAAGAACTGCCTTCAAACCCTGCATCAATTAGTCCACAATCTAGAAGAGTGGAAGCCAAGTCCTCCATAGATCCTGCATGCGGGGTGGCTCCATACAATCGTTCCTCACTGCTTATTATAGTGTTGCATAGACTGAATATGCAAGCCACGGAACAGACAGTTTAACATGTAAGCATTGAACCTGGTCCAGCAACACTTCACAGCCAATATCATTAGTACAGAAAAACCATATTTTTTGAGAACAATTAGCAAAGGCTAAATCAAAACCCAATCTCCGTTTGATATAATTTATTTTGCCGGTATTCACCATGGGTTCCAACACAACCAGCAGCTTAATTTTGTGCATCATTTTTAATTTCTTTAGTCTTCGTTGAATTACTGAAGCAGCAATTCCACGAACGTTCCATATCAAAGCTCGAATCATGGGTAATTGTTGGTTGGGTAGTATGCAGAGATGGAATTATTGACAGCCAGTCCATCTTTCTCCTCCTCTTCCATTGTTTCTTCTGATGAAGAGTTGACAGAGTGTCTCATTAAAAAATCACTGTCCAATTTCCTCCGACCCTGTACCAAAGGGTGTGTGTCCACCTCATCATTATTTTGTCCTGCTCCAGAAGAAAAATCACTCATCTGTGTATTAAAAAGGCACATACTCAGTTCGACTTGGTCCAGGTTGATTGCCGGCTGCCTTCCTTCCATTGCTTCCTCACCTGATCGCATGGGAGCTTTATTTTCATTCTTTTCACCTGTGCATGCCGCCAAAGGGAGGACGACTTCCTTGCCCACCTGTCGTTGGTCCTTTCCCGTTGATTTTCCCCCCCGGTCAGCGTGGTCAAAGTTGATTACCGGCTTTCTTCTTTCTTTTTCCTCCTCACCAGATCGCATGGGAGCTTTGTTTTCATTCTTTTCACGTGTATATGCCGCCAAGGGGAGAACTACTACCTTGGTCACCTGTCGTTGGTCCTTTTCCACTGGTTTTCCGCCCCATTCGACGTGCTCATGGATTGTCGGCTGTCTTCCTTCCTTTGCTTCCTCAACCGATCGCATGGGAGCTTTATTTTGAATCTTTTCAGGTGTGCATGCCACCAAAAGGAGAACAACTACCTTGCCCACCTGTCGTTGGTCCATTTCCTCTAATTTTCCACCTAAAATCTTGTCGGCCGGAGAGGTGCATGGCGGATGAACAGTGCCGAGTTGAAGACAGCCACGAGGACTCAGTTCCTGCTCCCTGCCGAGTTGACTCACTGCTTGGCTATTTTTTCTTCCCGCTGTCTTCCTCCATGCTGCACATGTTCGGCCCTCACTCTTATCCCGCCACTCTGTCGCCGTTGTTCACTGATTTTCCACCCGTTCGACGTGGTCTGGATTGTCGTGTCTTCTTCTCTTTGCTTCTCAACCGATTGCATGGGAGCTTTATTTCATTTTTCGCTGTGTGCATGTCCGCCAAGAGGAAGAAATACCTTGCCCACCCGTCGTTGGTCCATTTCCACTGATTTTCCACCTGAAATCTGGTCGCCGGAATGGTGCATGGCGGATGAACAGTGGAGTTGAAGAAGCCACGAGGACTCAGTTCCTGCTCCATGCCGAGTTGCTCACTGCTTGGCTATTTTCTCCGCTGTCCTCCTACTCATGTGCCGCACTTCGACATGGCACTCAAGGGTAGCACATTGTTCGGCCCCTCACTCTCTATCCCCGCCACTCTATCGCCATTGTTCATGGATTCCGGCGACCGGACTTCCGTTGGCTTGCGGCTTTTCTTTGCTTTGTTTTCTCTCTTGGTGACATTTCCGGCGTGTTCTACGGCCCACTGGATATAATCATCTCCTGTATAGTCACCAGCACTATACACATCGTGTCCAGTAGCACCATAACCTCCAGCCCGAGCATGCTCCGAT
>NW_018397259.1:10727825-10734021 GCF_002168275.2 Theobroma umbraticum | reverse complement strand
TTTTTTTTTAAATTTACAGTTTTCACCCTGTAACTAGTAATAATCTTAGGCCCCCCTTTTTTTTTCTTCTTTTTCCAAAGAAGGGCCTTTCTTTATAGTTTGCTATGTGAACCCACCACGACTCCTTTGATTCTAATTCAACGGTTGCTCGACACGCTTTCTGAGTAGTTAAAAGTTTACAACATCACTCAAAACTTTACTTTGATAATCAAAGTTTTTTGCCACTAGAAATGATCAAGAACAGATGCTGTGTCCGTATTCCTTGTATTTGGATACTTTGATATTGTCCTTGCTATATTATACTGGTATATATTATCCAATGAAATTGGGTGGTTGTGGCCTTTTATGTTTGTTTTCATAATGGAATACAACACCATCATATCTAGACTCTAGGCCATTACAATTTGTTTTGAGGATGTTTGTCCCCCTTTTTTCTGTTTTTACAATTAATTAAGGTTTGAGGAAGGGATTAATAAAGTTATTGACTTTGCTTGTGATGGGGTTTTTAAAAATCTTCTTCCCCTTCATTCTTGGAGAGACTTTAACACCCTGGACGAGGATGATAGACATTAACTCTGCAAACAAGTGGTCCATTCTGTCACTGTTTTCCTTTCTTTTTCCATCAACTATTTCCAATTCGATTGTGGATGAAAATAATTAACTAGTCAGTGAAATGGCTATTTTAAAGTTTTAGTTAAAACTTTATCGTATCACAGATTTTCACAAAAGTCCAAAGGGAGTATGTCCAAATAGACTAACTCAATCGAAAGGCATGATTACTTTCCAAAGAGATCATCTCAACTTCCAATTCCGCCTCCCGTTGATCAAGGTAACCGAAAATATCCTGGTTGTCCTGATGAATGATGATATAACATAACATGACAATTGAGGTTGAAGTTGTCATTTATTTGAATGCATTTCATTAGAAGCTAAACCAGTGGACACCAAAATCTTTGACTTCATATACTTAGAAATGGCCAATGGGACCCGCTAAGGCAGAAATGTATTAAGAAAAGAAGGAGTTAGCAGAGTGATTAGATTAATTAAGAACCTGAGGCTTAGTAGATAGTAAGAAAAATACTACTACTATCAATTAGTGCACCAAACAGATATAGATTTGGTGGCTATTGGGTGTTTCATGTCTGTCTGCCTTTTATCAAAGGAATGAATAGTTTTTAGATTAGATTGTATATGTTCGATTAGATATGCTTAAAAGGAGGGGATATATATTATTATTTTGTGCTTCTGTTGTTGAGTTGAGACTTTGTTGAACTTAGAACTAGGGTCGTTTGCCATCAATATCATGCTAATAATCAACAGTGCCAGTACATTATTAAAGTTTTTCATGTGCAGTTCCCCGCGGGGCAGAAGATTGGGATTTGCAGGATGCAGGAGGACCCCACTGGCCAGGGACAGAGAATGGGCAATGTCCACGTGGACCCTCGCCGACCCAGTAAGGGATATAGCACTATCCAAGTGGACCCCCAGTTTCTTGGGGCATCTTTCTCCCTTGGCTCTCAGCCTTCCAGCCCCAGGTGCATGCACAGATGCAGGTAACGTTGTTTTCAGTGAAGGGAACTGGAAAACGATTACGTGGTTTACTGCTTTCTATTTGTAGTTTGTTACTGTCTGCCTGGTCTCTGGCTCTTGCTCTGGGGAAAATAATTCTTAAGGGCCTCAAAGGCTCAGATTGACCTTAAATCATATTCACAGAAAGGAGTGTGGAATTCAAGTGTACATATTCATTTCACGTGACCCTTTGTCCTGTGTCCATGGATCTCATCCTCATGTATTGTAAGGTAACCATGACTCATTCTTTTGCCTGCATCTTTAGTCTCCCGTGTACATCACATGCCTCTACATCAAACAATCAATCTGAGCTTTTGCTTGTTAGCATAGCATGGTATCAGACTATCAGAATGGTTCTGGCCTAGCTTGTACTAAAGTGCATACATAATGTTGACAAATTCGAGAATAGAAACTTCTAATTCTACCGTAGACCATTTATATTCGTTTGCTAGTTTTTTGCGTTTCATGACATTAGGTATCATCGGAAAAATTCTAGCTAAATTTGTCCTTAATTAGGCTCCTTGGAGCAAATCTGTATACCCAACTACTGTTGCACTTAGAATGCCTCTTTGGGACAGACAATAAAATACTATTCTTCTTTGACCGTAAATGATAGCATCATGTTTCCATTAAAATAATAATACCACTGATATAATTAATCCATGGTAGATAAGAAGCTAAAATAATAATTTACCATGTGATTCTATTGGAATTAATGAAGCCTTGGGACAAAACAAATTAGAAAATAATTTTGCCTAAGCATGTAGGTGGGTATAACCTGGAAACCGCAAGTACATTCATCGGAGACAGAAAAATATTTTTGAGGTAAGGTGTAAAAGAAACATCAGAGCTTCTGATACAAAGTTGTGGGAAAATCAATGGATAATTTAGATAAAAGAACATGACCCTTCATTGGATGATAAAGATCATATATTTTAATGTCATAATGGCTGCGGAGCCTGCCCCATCGTTATATTTCACCCAAGTATGTATGAATCATGCTCTTTCTCTCTCTCTCTCACAATGCATGCTCTAACAACTTGTGCAGGTCACTGTCACTGGCTCCCTGCCGTCCTGCAATCACATGACCAGACCAATGACCATGCACTATTGTAACATGCACAGATACTTTTTCGACGCTGTGAATCTTTTATTGGCTTGGCAAGAAGAGTTAGCAGATGCATAAAGCCAAGGTGATCTAAATTTGAAGTGTCGAGATTTTAAGCCTGCGCGCTGCTCATCTTATCAGATTAATTTTTTGGAGAGAAGATAATGATCTCGTGATAAAAACACCAAGCAGCCTGTTTTTATCTTTTCTCCTCAATTTGTGCAACCCTGAAATGAGTATTTGCTATATAATCGCTGATATCAGTATTCAGAGTTTCTGCAAAGCTAAAATTTGCCATTCAGAGCCTGTGTTTTTGCTGTTGATTAATTACAGTGGTAGTCTATATGTTTAGTAAGAAAATACTAGTATCATTTATTAGTGCTATAGCGTGTTTGTTTGTGTTTTTATGTGACTAAAATATAACGTTTTTCAAGCCTGTGAAGGGACCACCTCATTGAATTATATCAGGTTTGCCCATGATGTTTTGTCGCTCAGGAATCAGGATGATATAGAAATATTAAAAGCAGTGATAACAACAACAATAACAATGCTCAAAGTCAAGTGAGTAAATTAAAAATATCAAGAAGCACGCGCAAAAGTAAAGAATGCGTCAGGCCAAGCTCTGATTGATGATATTGATACCGCGGCCCGGAGAAATGAAGTTAGAATTAAAGAAATATTGAGATTCAGGAATGGATTTCTGCAGATATAATGCACAGACGTTTATACGTTTATGGCTCTAAATGAGGTGTTAATGCATGCGGTCGTTCTCTGGGCAGGTTTGCCCATACCCAGCCAGATTAAAAACTAGAGCATCAGCCACGCCAAGGCTGGTGGTACACTAATTTGGCTTAGTCGCTGTCATGTTCTCCTTGTTGCTAATGCTGTGTGTACTTTTTTCCCGACCCAGGTACATTTTTATTTGGTGAAACTTCAGCATCAAGACCATGTTTTTGGATTTTCTTTCTCAAAATCATCACTTATAATAGCAGCTGTGTGTGTCAATATCCAATCAAAAAGGGTATAGTAGCAGTTAACTATTCCGGATTTTGTATGAGATTATCCTCTTGTGTTCTGAGCAAGGACAAATCTTAATCCTTGAACAGCTATCGGATGGACACGCTGTAGCTAGCTAGATGCAACTTGATATGGCATGATGTAACAGCAGCGGTCAAGGACAAATCCATTTTCTTCTTCTTTTTTGATGGCAGGGACAAATTAATTAATCATATCTGGTAGTCGGTAAGCGTATAATCTGATGCACGTTTGCCATTAATAGGCAGTTGTTTCCACTCTAGGGTAATTTTACTGGGCGGATATGCAACTTGATATCTGCAGACATGACCATATAACTTGATCTGTCATAAGATTACAACATCGTACTCGTAAGTCTTTCTTCCTTTTTACTAGCAAGAAAAATGCAACAAAGAGTAGAATGCAGCCATCAGAACCCAGAGCGAAACAGACTAATTGAAGCTGGTTCTTCAGCTATAACAGAAGTGCTGAACCACTCCCCTTTTTCACCATAGACATAGGAAAAAGGCAGAGCCTCCTTCTCGGCTTCTTTAAGGCCCAAAATCTATATTGCCCTTTTGGGCTAATACTGTCAATCAAGCCCCATTATTTATTCCGGTAAGAAAACCAAGAAATGAATGGGCAATGTCCCATGGGTTCTCCCTTCGGGGACCAACAAGCTAAAGGTGCTTTAGGGTTTAGACTTTGTCACACTATATATGTTTGTGTAATCAAGATAAGATGTGTGGTGGCCGCTTGGTAGATGAGAAAGTGGAGAGAACATGGAGATGGAGTTGGGATTATCGGAAGCTCATGGGGTGGGTGGAGGGGGAAGATAAACACTGGAAAGATTGTTTCAATGTTTCTGTTAAAAGAAACAAAGAAAGAAAGAGATGTTTGTCTTCCCTACTCCACCCATCCCATCCGTTTCCTACTTTTCCTCCCTCTCCTCAAGTTCTCTGATCTGTTGCTGCAAAGTACAAACCTCCCATCATGCATCTATGATATTGGTTTGTACATGATCTGGAATTCTATTATCCTGTATGTTTCTTTCTTTCTTTCTTTTTGAATCTGTATGTATCCTAGCATGGTATTGATGTATATATGACCACGAGGCTAGTTCAGAGGTTTTTCTCTTGCGTGCTGCTTCTTCTGATTATTAGGTGGGCGTGGTCCTGGTTTCTACGGGTGGTGGATTTTCTGAAAGTTAGAACTTGGCAAATGGGGAAGTTCAGACTGATGTAGTTGGGGTTAACTGTAGCTCGAGCGACCAGCAGTAGATATATAAGTTCCCAAAAGTAAAACATAGTCATGCTAAGAACTGTAAATGATTCTCCTCTCGAAAACTGTTTTCCTCTAATTGGACACAGACAGTGAAAGAAGCTGCCAAGTATATGAATTGATCTAAAAAAAACTGAAAAGAAAAACCTGCTCAACGCACTTATCTAAGCCAATACATCCGGGTAACAAGATTTAAGACAACTCAAGGCAAGCTGAACACCGGCTGTCCTTGACTTCATTGTGCGCACACTTAATTGCTCATTTTCAGGCGACTCTCATATGAGGAAAGGGAAGAGAAATATAGGGTGTCTTTCGTTTCGAGCAAATCTAGGTTGATGCTACAACATTTGAGAACGGAGCGGCTCATGTAACACAAGTTTTGCATAGGGTAATCAAGGGTTAATTATTTTTTAGGACCTGATGAAAACACAAAAACAAAATGGAAGCTAATAGAGAGCTGGACAAGATACTAAAATTTGGAATGAGGTTGCTGCGTGATGCATTTCCCTAACTTTAGGAGCTAGCAGCGATAGGCAAATAGCACAAATGGTTTAAGGATGGTTCGCTATTTTATGTTTGTAGTTTGTACAGGTTCCCATCATATACATCATTGTAGACAGCTTATGAAGGGGACAAAAAATTTCATAAACTAACCTGAAAAATGTTTAATTTCATTCCAAGGAATTGCATGGCAATACCTTGCAAGAAGAGAGGGAAAGAAGACACAAAATCTCTTCAATACCCTAAACAATGCCATGTTTCTAACTACAAAACTTACTCAAGACCAATCACCAATAGTCTCTGCAGGAACACAAACCATTCCTGAAATGGTGAAACCGATTGATATCCCGTACGATAATCTCTCTCTTGAAAACTTCTGAAGCAAACTTCATAACCATATGACAATCACCACAAGTCCTTAAATTTTTCTTTATCCTAATTGGAACACCAGCAGGGACTGCCAGCAACCCAAATGCAAAAGCTATTTTCTCACTATGATACCACAAGCTCTGTTCTTTATACTCGTCAGCACTATTAACAGCATACTGTTTTTGAGGCACATATCCTTTATCCTTCACTAACTCCTCCACTTTTTCCAACATCTCATAAATTTCATCCATCCTAGAATGTGATTTATCATGCACTGTAAACACAAAGGTCTTATTTTTGACATCAATCCAACTACATCCAGGTTCCTTTCTTACCCTATTGATACCCATCAAT
>NW_018397259.1:10726616-10727725 GCF_002168275.2 Theobroma umbraticum | reverse complement strand
TTTTTTTATTTTTGTTCTTTTTAATTTTTGTAAGAATAAAAAAACCCTTGATTTGCAAAAAAAGAGAGAGGAGAGGGAGATTGATAGGGAGAAAAGGAAGAGTATTTTTTTGAGAGAGAGGATTTTTTTTTTAAAAAAATAACTCTCCTAATAAGCTGGAGTGTTTTTTAGAAAAAAAAAAAGAGAAGAGAAAGCTCCTAATTGGAGCTTTTTTAAAGTTTTTTTTTTCAAATTTTATTCTTTAAAAAAAAGTTTTTTTTTTAAAAGCTTTTTATGAAATTCTGTTTGGCTCAGCTTCTACTTTTAAGCAGTAGATAAGTTAAATATAAACCAAGCCAAATGGGTACTTAGTCATCTCTTCTTTCTCTTTCGTCTTTTACTTCACCTTAATTTCATGTATATGGGGTGTAATTATTGGTTGTAACAAGTGCCTAAGCACTCATTACCAATTGTCTTATAATATTATGATGGATTGAAGTACAATCTAAACTATAGTGATTCTAAGTTACACAAATTCTCTACATTTGTCACTAAATCAACTCTTAGTTTTAGGTAAAACCAAAAGGTTGATATAATGAGAATGTCCTGTAATTTTTTAAATAATTTAAAAATATCAATGATTTAAATTTCTTTGCAAAAATTTATGTGATAAGGAAAGCAGATAATTTTTTTTAAACTACATGTAAAAGAAAAAAAAATTAAAAAATATATAAACCACTTCTTATATTTATTTTTAATTAAATTTTTTATTTTTTATTTAAATTTATCCATTTTTTATATATATACAAGCCATGATGTCGTCATAAAAATATTTAAATTGAAAATGTCAAAAAAAGCCATGCTTAAAGGCCTAACATGATTGTAATATCTTAGCATGTTAATAATGACATTTAAGTCTATAACCACCCAAAATATTAATAAAAAATATCAAAAAATTAAAATATCTTTTAATTTATCTAAAATTTTATGAAGTCCCTAATCATAAAATCCTGAGTCAATATTTGGTTAAGCCCACTCAATCGAAGTGGACAAGTGTTAGGGGAGAGCATCGGTCGGTTGGAACCGCCCAACCGACCGAAACCGACTGGTATTGTAACCGTCGGTTGTGC
>NW_018397259.1:10708121-10726516 GCF_002168275.2 Theobroma umbraticum | reverse complement strand
TGAGCCCCCGACCCTCGGACCTGAACCTCGAAACCCCAAACTCTAACTCAAGCCTCAACCCCCGGACCCCGACCTCGACCCCAGACTCAGGACCCTAAAAATCGAAACTCTAAACACCAAACCACAAACCCCGAACTCCATACCCCAAACCTTGAGACCCGAGACCCTGAACCCTGAACTTTGATTTTTTTAATTATTTGTTTCATTTTTAGATATTTTATATAATTTTTTCAAGTATTTTTATCATACGAATTCTAATTCCTATTTGCTAGTGTATAACACATAATCGAAAAAAATCAAGTTAATTGATAAATATAATAACTTTGTACGAAGAAGTCGTATTATTTTTAATGAATGGAATAATATTTTGGCTATAATGATTTAATTGAAGCATTATAATTCAATTATATGTTAGATTAGTAAAAATCTTAAATTAATTTTAAAAATATTTCTATTTCTATATAAATTATTTTAATATTAACATTTAAAATTATATATAAAATCGAAACAAATATTTTTTATATTTATTTATTAAATGATTAAAAATGATGTAAATACTTTTTATGATAGGTTTAACTAAAACTAAAACTATTGGTTTTCCGAACAGTTTAAACTTAATTTTATAAATTATTATTTTTCATAAAAATTTTATCTAAAATCGTATATAAAATTAAAACATGTTATTTCTTTATAATTTATTAAATAATTGAAAATGACATGAATACTTTCTATATTAACTTTAATTAAAATTAAAGGTATTATTTTACTAATCAAAACTTAACTATAAAATTTTTATTTTTCCTAAAAATTTCATAATAACTTTTAAACTAAAATAAATATAAACCAAACAAATTCATAATTTATTTACTAGACAATCAAACTGTTTTAACTTAATATTTAATTATTACTTGTTATAAACTTTCATAATAACTTTTAATTATGAAAATGTTATAATTGTATTATGAATTAACTTAATTATGATATAAAAATATCATAAAAATATTTTTTTATGATAAATTTAATTTATTTATTTTTTAGAAGAAAATTTTAATTTTTTTAAAATCGCACGATACATGTATAGGATGATATTTCTATATCCATTTTGACTGCAAATTTATTTAAGATAAATTTGTAGAATACTTATATCTTACTAATACTTGTGTTTTTTGCAAATGACTGGTTAACTTAATCCATTTGCTTATAATGTCATTTTTCATTTTCGTAATTCGGTTAATAGGAAAAAGAATTGTATTATTTTGATCAAATATTGAATGAGTATTATATTGTACGTATGTGATTCAATATGATATATTTTTTAAGTTTTTTTACTCAATTATTATAAACTCTTTAGTAATTTGGTTTAAATTTTTATTTAATAGGTTATCAATGCACACAATCGAGATAGGGTTAAGTTAATTTAGAAATATAATAAGCTTGTACAAAGAAGGCTTTTTCTTAGTAAAAAATTGAAGAGAGTGGAGCTGTAGTTAATTGTTCATCCACTTCTTTAATTCTATCAATTTCGCCAGTATAAGTTACGAGATGACTTTTTCATGTTTTTCTTAATCGTAAATCCATTTAAGATAAACTTGCAGAATATTGTCTCCTCAACAATACTTGTTTTGTTTATAGGTAATTAGTACTCAATACAATTCGTGTGCTTATAATTTTACTTTTCATTTTGGTAATTTGGTAAATAGAAGAAAAAGTTGTATTATTTTGATTAAATATCGAACAAGTATTATAGGAATTTAAGTTCCTATTTTCTAGTTTATAACACACACAATCAAAAAAAAATCAAGTTGATTGATAAATATAATAACCTTGTACTGTAACGACCTCTTCCTCGATCGTTACCGACGTCCGAGACTTACGGGTGAACTCGTCAAATCCCGAACAAGCCTTAATTGAGATTTCAGATAATTTAATCAAACAGTCTAATGCATATATAAATCGACTAGTAATAACAATGCTTTTATTTACTTAAACCAAATAAACGATTACAAGTACAGTATAGCATCTAGTTACAATATCCTCGTGTGTCCCAACTTCACACTTAACATCCAATACACAACCTTAGAGTTTTTAGCAAAATACATTTCTACTGGACTGATAATCATTATAAGTCTAACTATTTTACAGAACATGACTTCTATGCAGCGGAGCGACTTGAAGTGGAAGTCTAAGAGATACCATTACCTATGTTGCAGCAAGTCTTGAGGTGTTGAGCAATGCACTTGAGCTGATTACTTATCTGTAAAAAGAAGTTAAGGGGGGTGAGTCTCAGAGACTCGGTGATCATCAACTCCATGAGTAAGGCGTAAATGGGATACAAGCCAAGGCAGAATATTGGAATATATAAAATCATAAGAACATATAAACTATTTAAAAGCAAATGGGACATTTATGCCTTATGTATAAAACCAAGGATTTTTATGTAAGAAATCATTTAACCATCATTGTCTCAAAACTAGTGTGAGTGAGATTTCTATTGCATCAATCAATAAATCCTTAACCTAGTTTCATAATTTTGATCAACATTATTCACAAACATTTTACTCACAATCCACATACTTTCAACCAACCCAATCCAACACAACACAATGTAATTACATTGCATGTTTACCTTTTGGTTTTAGCTTGAGTTCCACACATATAGCTCACAATTTCCTCACATCCATGGTCATTATTGCTGCCACAAACATGAACAGTTAGCACACATCTCATTTCTCTTGTTTACTTGTGATTTCAAGACCAAAATACTTAACCATTACTTATTTAGCTCAAAATCATAACCATGGACATAACCATTTCTCATTTCTCATCTTGTTTTATTAATAGTGTCCACTTTTGTTCATAACCATGGACACCATTACGTTTGTATGAGTTATAAGGTTATGATCTGAATATGTGAAATAAAAGTGTGGTATGTGGTTATTAAGAATGGAATATAAGATATGTATTTAAATTATGAATGTTGAAATTATAAAAGCAAATGGATATAAACTTTATGCAAAATATGAACAAGTTGTATGCTTGCGTGGGCCTCGTGGGTTATATCCCTTGGGCCTTCAAGTGTATCATGATTGGATTGTTTACTAAATAAAAAAAAATCTAATACTATTATTACTATAAAATTTTTAAAAATTATTTCACTTTTGTTTGAATTTATTTGATTTTAATATCTAAAATCATATATAAGTTCGAAACAGGTTTATTTCACTTTAATTTATTAAATGATTGAAAATGATATAAATACCTTTTATAATAATTTTAATCAAAATTAAAACTTAAATAATTTATTTTATCAAATAATTGTAATTTAATTTTTAAAAAAAATTATGAAAATTTTAAAATAACTTTTAAACTAAAAAATTAAGCAAAACAAATGTTAATAAGTATACATAGTATTTATGCAGCTTTAATATCTACTCCAAAACCTTCTTAGTCGTTGTGCTCAACGTCTTGATAAAGAAAAAGGTGAAATCCATCAGGGACCTGCTGTGCTTAGATTTGCCATGACAGGGAAGCGGGTGGGGGATACGTCTCCTATGTCTAACTCAAATCATTGAATTCACTCCCAAGGACCCACCCAAACGTTTCAAGGATGGTGACACCGATATTTCTGGCTAGGAGTCTATATAAATAATAATGAATTCATTCTAGAATTATTGTCAGAGAATTTTCAGCAACAATACCCTTGCAATTGCATGATGCGATCACCCTAAGCTGAGGAATCATAATTGTGTACCAACTCCGAGATTATCTTTTTTTTTTCTTTTACATTCAGTTTTCTCTATTTTTCTCAAGAAACCAGATCACAAAATTTCCGCAACTCTACGGACCTAGGTGTCCTTCGTCAGTTGACGTCATAGCTAAAAGATCCTAAGATTGTTGCTTTACTTGTCAAAAATTGTCAAAACACAGAAGGTTGAAGCTGTTAATCAGGATCATGCAATAAAAAAAAGGTGTAATGTCTCATAGAATATAACTTCCATTCACGGTACTTTCATACAACACTTTCTCCATTTTGATTTTACGCATTTTATGGTAACACGCGCACAAAGTGCGAGAGAACGAGCCCCATAGATAGCAATTGGTTGATTTATACCCAAGAACAACCACATAATGTGTTCCCTCGCAGATATATCAATTTTTGCAACTCCTGCAGGGGACCATCTTTCTCCTTGACCAACTGAATGCCAATATCTGCCAACAAGCAAATGCCCAATAACAGCTTTGTTCCAAGATCATCCAGGTTTTGTGGAGGACCGATACCCAAGCAACACACTAAAAGTCTAGCTTCTCAGGGCAGTCCGATGCCCTATGCCCAGGACGTCCACAGTTGAAACATGAACCTCCAAAGCTTCTGTACACAAATTCAGAGGTCAATGTCAATGCTATACAAGGTGTACGTGTTCCTATAAAATTGAAAACTAATGTAATAGCAACTGCCTTATCTGGCTATAACCGCTTCAAGTAATTAGAGCTTCCACCAAAGTAATCAACCATCAATTTACAAAGTTACATTTCAATGACAAAATAGAACAGCACCATGTTTATGTCCATGAAGAAAAAATAAGTCTATCGGTTCATCACGCATGTGCCCTCCACCATGAATGGCAAAATTAGTTCTGGTTAAAATGGACTCTATTTTCATAATTACATAACCAACTATTCAGCCTTTTTACCTTTCTTTAAGATGTGGACAATAAGTAAGATTTAGAATAAAATCAGGAGAATATGGATCACTCTGTCATCCAATACCAAACAGATTTATAACAGATGCACAGGCAGGATCATAGGCAATTGCTGGCTTAGTTACATAAGAGTCCAATCTGATATTTTCTCCTTTCTCATTTATGACTTCGTCTTTAAGACCAAAAACCATTTATAGTAGTTTGGTGTTCCTTCCTTAAATGATGATTTCTATAAAACTGAATGGCGCATGTATCTTTTCATAAAACTTAGTACAAGTAAAAAGGTTCAAGATAGTGTACAGAAGAAAAAATGAAGAGAAGAGACATGCCTGTCATGGGATGATGACCTTTTTGATCTTCTACCACCAATTAGCCAGTCATCCCTACTGCTTTTTGAAGTCCGAGACCAGCTACTTCTTCCACCTCGGACCTCATCATCAGAGTTTCGGCCACTGCTCCAACTCCTGGAGCCTCTAATACCTCTCCGATCCTTAGATATTCCCCTAGGAAAGCGATCCCTGCTAGAAAATTTGCCATAATAATCACTTGAAGGGCCATCATCTTGCAAAGGAGGCAACTGCCAGCAGAAATAAATACACAAAATCAGCTTAGTTTAGCGCATCAAAACAATGCTTAAGTGGCTGCCAAAGGAGCATAGCAAGATGAATTAGATGACAGTAACGTAAGGAACATGACCATCTTGCAGAATCACAATTAATCAGCAACAGTGACCAATATCTAGCATTGACCTTTGTGATCTTTGAGATTGTGTTCCCAGGTGGTGTTTGCTTATTCAGCAACTCTTTAGCAATCTCCTCTGGGAGATCAAAGACTGCACCTTGAACCTGATATTAAACACACTCTTTAAGTCTCAAGCAAAGAGATCAATCAAGATTAACAAAACAAAATGGATAGAAATCTTTTGCACACAAACCCTCTCATCTGCGATTAGATATACTTTCCCCACTTCATCAGCAGCCGCAGGGTTAACATCAGAAAGAAACCCAGTGACAGACCTAGCAGACAGGAAACCTCTAGAATAAGATGAATCTCTTGTCAATTGCAGTGTTACCAATCCCTGCAACAAAACATCCGATTAAGAACCAGGCTAAATTAATTTATTGACACAAAATAACCTCACAAACAAAATGAGATAAATCCTATATGGCTGGTGAGATGAGGGTTCTTGGCATTTGACAATTTAGTATGCAGCATGCTGCCTATACAGACATGGGTTTACGGTTATATAATAAAAAAGCATATGATTTACATAATAGAAGAAGATGAAAAGAGCCAAAGTTCAGTACAACAATAACAAAAAAGCACCGAATTCCCATCATACTCAGGGGTTTGAACTTAGTACATAGAGACTAAGTAGTGGTACACATGGAGACTCACTAATCTCCTCCCATAAACTCGCCCTCCTTTCAAGTGTTTGAACTTCAAACCTCTAAAATGGAAGTCCCAATATCAACTGCTACATTGTCCCCTTGCGGGACACGCAAACTTGAATGTAATATCACAATTAACTGCTCCAATTAGGATTAAAAAGCAACATAAACTGTATTATAGTTTACCTGTTCATGACTAATAAGAGAGCGTGATGAAGGTGGGCGGGAAAATCCACTCAGGTGTGCTAGTGCCGCAGCAAGAGCAGTTATCCCTTCTTCTTCAATCAGTCTTTGAGCAGTCGGAGTAAAGAACTCTATAGAGTGAGGATGAACTCCATTAAGAGTAGCAACAATTTGCTCAGCTGATGACTCCAGAACTTCTTCGATAGCTGGAGGACTAATGAACTCAAACTTACACCCGACATCACGTTCAAGGGATCGGACAGTTCTCTTTTGGCTATTAGTGAACATCAAAATTGCAGAACCTTCCTTCCCTGCCCGTCCTGTACGTCCAGAGCGATGCACAAAAGTCTCTGCATCATTAGGAAGCTCATAGTGGATGACCTGGAGAAAAGGGTGATAAGATCCATCTTCTTAGTGCCCTTTAGAATGCACATTCCAGATTTTGAAGTCAAAGATAGATAACATATTATGATAGTTTTCCATATATGATAATATTTTTTAGCATGAAAACTGGAAAAAAGAAAAAAGAAAAAAAAGCCAACATTAGCTAAGAAACTTATGATAATCATCAACATAGCATGCATGTCCATTATTTATACTTAATTGACTCAAGCTTTTCCCAGTTTCACAATACCAAATAATAACTCATCTTCTTTAAGCTTAAGTAACTGATGAAATGGACACTGGATACCATATCATTGATTTTTGTTAAGTATATAAACATGATATAAGGAATGACTTAAATGGTTAGAGTTTCAAAAATAAGTACTAGCTTATTTTGTTTATAGTTTGTTGAAAAGCACAATATCATCCTTGAACCTTAAAAATACCATTTAATTGGTACCTTCACTATTGCTTTTTGCTTCCAAAAGAAAAAACTCAAAAATGTCTTTTGATAAAAAATAAACAAAAAATTTAATGAGGAACTTAAAAATACCTCAATGAATAACAAAAAGAATGCTTTTAGTTCTATATGAAGAAATTTTGTTTAATTCGTGTAACATTTTAACCATTTACTCATTTTTCATCAAACGTAATTTTGCTTGCGGAAGCAAAAGCAAAAAAATAATAATAAATAAAATAACTACCAAAAGTAATGACATGATGGAGCCTAAAGTAGCAATGAAAACATAATGAAAGACCCAAAAGAAATTATACAGTTTAAAGAACTATAAAATTTTGGTAACATACTAGCTCGACATTTGGAATATCAAGTCCACGAGATGCAACATCTGTGGCAACAAGCACAGTGAATTTTCCTTGCCGAAAACCATTCAATGTTCTCTCCCTTTGATGTTGAGATATATCACCATGCAATGCCTCGGAAGCTATGCTGTTTGTTAAGGCAATAGAAACATCATCAGCATCTCGTTTTGTTTGTGTAAAAACAATTGTCTTCCCACCTTTCGCATAAACCTGAAAATTAGGAAAAGAATTATTTTCTTTTTCAGTATGGTGGTCAGCTTGTCACTTTTGGTCTGATATAATTTTGAATAATGATAAAATATGGTAGCATAGTAACATTGCATTCATGTTAGCATAGCCAAATGATAAAACAATTTCATGTAAAAAATGCTTACAAACTAAAAACATGAGATAATAAGATCTAATGGAGAACTGGGGGTGTAAATACAAATCTTAAATAAAACTTTAGGGTTTCGAAAGGACCTCTAACTTTAGGAAGTTGGTGGTTTTCAGAAAGGCCTACATCAAATTAACTTAGTAGGCCAACCCACATTCTTGCAGCATAATGTAAATATAAAACTACCAAGGACTCAACTAAAGCATCTTTGAGTACCAGACACTTGAACTAAGAATAATAATCCAACATTTGAATGAAATTCCATCCTGAAGTATAGCTAACAGACAAAGAATGGATCACCAGCTGATGCCACAAAGGATCCAACTTTGTTGATGTTGCTTACATAGAACAATATCAAAACATGTACATTTTGTCTTCTGATATACAATATTGCTGCATACTATGTTCAACACACAAAAAAAAAAAAATCCAATACAAATGATGTAATAGGCTTTAGAGTTTAGGGTTTAGACCAACCCACATGCTTGCAGCATAAAGCAAATATAAAACTAGCAAGTACTTAAATAAAGCAGCTTTGAGGACCAAAGTCTTCAACTAAGAATAATAATGCAACTTTTTGAATGAAATTCCATCCTGAAGAAACTTTAACGAAGAAAGAATGCACCAACAGCTGACACTACAAAATGAGCCAACTCTTTAGATGTTGCTTACACAAAACAATATCAAAATATTTACATTGGAATAACTGTCTCTATTATGTCTTCTGATATAAAATATACAGCATATTATATTCAACACACACAAAATTATTACCAATAAAATGATCCAATAGGTTCATGTTTTATATGGTAAAGTCCTATAAAGAAAAAAACAATTCTTATGTTACTCATCAGTCTCCACTAGAAAGATACATATATGAAGGAAAAAGTCATTAAATGTAATGCACTGACTTCACTGATAGCTTCAATCTATACCAAAAATACAAGAAATACTGATGCCAAAGAGAAAACGTAAGATAAATTAGTTACTGTTATAAGATCACTAAGAATGGTCTGCTTTGAAGTTGATGTGGTTGATATTGCATAAAGTTTGATCCCTTCAGCAAGCTTTTCATCTTGATCTCCAACCTGTGAGAGAAGAAAGAACCAAAAAAATAAATCAAGGTTTCTTTCTGCAATAAAAAAAAATTTGGACATAACACTGATAATAGAAATGTGCTACTCCAAGATCATTACATCACACAGTACTTATTTATACATGTAGATGTGTATAATGTTTTTCTCCAAGTTTCTTTAATAATATAAATAAAACATATGATTCCACTTATTCTTCAAGAAGAAACTTACTATGTTTGAACTTCTCACCAAACTAATTATTCAATTTCAATCTCTAAACAGATCATAATTTTTTTGTCCAAAAGAAAAAGAACAGACTTTTCACTATGCCTCAAATGAAGTAATATTTGCCTTGCAGAAATGGTGGAAGACAATAGTATGCTGGATTTAGATCTAAGTAGATATCTACCACAGCATTTTTCAGGATGGCACTGTTTTCTCTTGCAGATGAAGTGGTTGAGAAAACAATTTTAAGATGTCGGTACCCACATTCCAAGCATGTTGAGTATCAAAGATTAAATCAACATACTCAGCAATGTATTAATCATCCCAACCCAAGAAAGTGGGTGGGACGGGGGACAAAGAAAATTTCACCATTGACAATCACCAACAGAGAGTTTTGACCTTTCACTAATGCCCTACAATAACTAGTCATCCATCAAACAAGCAGAAATAACTACCTGCAATACTCAAGGCTCAATACTTGTAAGCTTTTGAGTTTAGACATAAACTTGTGCATCATTATCCAACAAAGAAATAGATGTAACATCTCAAAACACCGGCATACATAAGCGTTCTGAAGAATTCGTAGAAAAGAACTTACCAAGTCAATATTCAGAGGATTATCCAAGTACTTTCTTGCCAACTTTTTAACCCAAGAAGGCATCGTTGCAGAGAAAAGCATGCTCTGCCTCTTTGATGGAAGATTCTCTAAAATTTCTTCAACGTCTTCCTCAAATCCCACTGCAAGCATCTGATCGGCTTCATCAAGGACAAGATATTCAACTTCCCCCAATTTGAGGTCACTACTTTCTATGAGGTCAATGATTCGACCAGGAGTCCCAACCACTACATCAACCCCACGGGAAAGAGCATTTCGCTGTGTATTATACGATACCCCTCCATAAACACAAACAGTGTTTAAGTAAGGAGCAGACTCTTTAATTTCCTTCTCCACTTGCTTGGCTAACTCCCGAGTAGGGGCCAAGACCAAAACTCTGGGAAGCCGACCAGACATCCTGGAGAAAGAAAAGTAGAAAGGTGAAAACATTAAGAGAATAAGAATAATAAAACTATTGAAAATGGAGGAAATCTAAGCTTGTATTATAAAGTGTGTTACCGCCGAGGACTTGTTTGTTGGGTAGCATCATGAGTAAGACGTTTGATTATGGGGATCCCAAAGGCTAATGTTTTGCCAGTTCCAGTCTTCGCACGAGCAATGATGTCTCGACCTTGTAATGCCGGTACAAAGACAGCTCTCTAAATCAATGAAAGGGGAAATATAATATATAGAATGTTAAATTGGTATTGAAAGAGAAGAATTGAACCCAACTTAAGTAACAAAAAGGAAATAAAGGCACAATAACGGTTATGTAGAAAACAATGCCAAACGCAACAAAAAGATTAGGAGATGGTATAATATTCTAAGGATGTAAGATAGAAGCAACCAACTGGCACATTTGAAATGATAATTAAATAGCATAAGACAAGCAAGTTGCTTACATGTGAATTGTCATTGTCTACTCTAGGACAGAATAAACGAAATAGAGGGATTGGAGTTAGAGAAGCACAAGACTGAAAAGCAAAAGAACTTAAATATGAAGTCATCAAGTAGAAAAGAGAGAAAATTTGACCTGAATTGGGAAAAGGTGAGTAATGCCTCGCTGGAGTAGGGAATCGACGAGGCGATGAGGCAAACCCAACTTGGAAATGTCAAGTTCGTCGTCATGGTTGGAGGAAGCCTCAGCCTCATAGACGTCCTGGTCGTCTTGGTCTTGGTGAAGAGAGAGGCCCTTGAAGGCCTGTTCGCTGAGCACGGAATTGGGAGTGGCCACAGCGCGAGGAACAAAAGAGTGCTTGAAGCCGAGCAATGGCCTTCCAGCTACTACGAGGGCGTTGAACTGAGACTTATCAGTGAATGGTAAGGGCAAGCAAGAAGCTGCTGATGTACTCGATGTTATCCTTCTATTAGAGCTGGAGAAAGTGTCCAGAGACGGCGTCTGGTGTATGGAGGACGACAGTCCTACTAAGGAGGCCATTTTTTTCTTTCTTCTTCTTGTTTCACCTTTCGGTTGCTAGAAGAAGATAGGCTAAGGGGATTTGAGATATTTCAAACGGCGGGCAGGGGGAGTTGAGTGAGGGAGATAAGGCCACACTCCTCCCCAAATGAATGGCTTCGCTGCTTCAACTTATTACCAATCTACAAAGCCTGAGAGCCGTAACAAATAAAAGCGACGCCAAGGTCCCAAAAAGAGTCACCTCACTCAAATATCCATAAACTAGTTTTGGGTTGAGCCGAGGCCCATGACACAGGCATCCTCTTGGGCTCTCGTGGTCTCTCCTCTCGGCCCTCCGACTCGAAGAAAATTAAGAACGGGCAAAGCGATCATGCTGCCGCAGGAAAAAGCAATTATACTGTTGGTTTTTTTATTATTAAAAAAAAACAAAAACAGACTATTTTTACGGAGGAAGGGGGCCGCCATTATTGGCTTCCACTGGAGCATTCTTATTTGTAAAATTCTTTTAAAGGCCATTTCTACTTTCTGAGTACACACGACAAGTAGCCAACCCCTGCCGGATCTGCTGTTTCTTTTCCTTCCTGGGTACCTTCTGGACATTATCCACCTGCATTTGGTCGCTCTCCATTTCCCATTCATTTTAAAGGTAATTCTTTTAACTTGGTTGTTGATTTCTACTTGGAATTTTCGTTATCGGTCTCGTTCGGTTACTGTCTTTTACCGCTGCCGCTTACCCATCCATTTATCTTCTGTGAACAATCCAACAGGCCTCAGACTTTGGTTTTACTCCTTCTCAAGCCTTCAATCACCACTGATTACCCTACGATACTGATTCTTTCTTTTCAAATTTTCTCTAATTGGGCAAATTAGTTGTCGAAGATCGAATTAATCCTACTTTCTGTTTTTGACAGTGGCGGACGGTCGAGGGTTGGTTTAGGGTTTCCCTCCTATTGGTTTTGGGCAATCTTCCCGTGTACAGCTAGCGAACCACAAAAGGAAAAACCAAAAGAACAAAAGAATAAAAAGTTCGTGTGACAAATGGGTGATTCCCTTCCTATTTACCTCAACATCGTGGCCTTTTTGTGTACCGCTGGAGCCATTGCTTTGGCAATTCATCACATCTACAGGCACCTTTTGAATTACACCGAACCTATTTTTCAGAGATACATCGTGCGCATCATCTTTATGGTTCCGGTCAGTCATATCTTCTCTACTCTCTTATTTAGTGTAGTGCTTTTTTCTTGTACTGCTTTCATTTTCGTTGTGCCTAAATCTTTTTGCCTTCTCTATTACTATTTATTTCAGTTTCTTGTCAATCACAGGTTTATGCGTTGATGTCTTTCTTGTCCCTTGTTCTACCACAGAGTTCAATCTATTTCAATTCTATCCGGGAAGTGTAAGTAGGTCTGCCTGTGTTTGAATTCAATTATCAGTTTCTTATTTCCACTTCTTTCCTGAATTCCATGTTCCTCCAATCCATCATCACATTAAAAAAATTATGCTATATGTATGTAAATTGATAGATGGATGGATTGATAGAAATGATGTATGTATGCCACAGTATGTTTACGTTCTAACTAGCATCTTTCCTCTTTAACTGTTTCAGTTATGAAGCTTGGGTCATCTATAATTTTTTGTCTCTGTGCCTAGCATGGGTTGGTGGGCCTGGAGCAGTTGTGCTCAGTTTGAGTGGTCGAGTTTTAAAGCCATCTTGGTGTCTGATGACATGCTGCTTCCCTCCCATGCCACTAGATGGGTCAGTTTTGAATGGAACTCTACTCTTTTGCGCATCACATTGTTATGCATGTCATCACATTTAGCATTATAAGCTTTTTCTGCTATCAAGAATATATCTGCTTTCATTTTTAGTTTGGAATTGACATTGGATAGTTTGATTGATTTAGAGTTGCAGGTGTTGGGAGAAGGCATGCATTCATAATATATACGCAACAAAAATTTAAAACTTTTCTCTCAAACAAGATCAATCTTTGGTTGTTTAATGTAGATAACCCTAACTAGTTGGTGAATGATTGTTATACTTTTAAGCCTTTCATGTCGAAGTCAAAAGGTTGCAACTCTTTGTGAATGAAATCTTCTACCCATCAAGCTTAGGTTGTTGCAAACCTCAAGCTGTCAAAGCATCCAGCTTCCAATGATGATCCACACAGATGTTAAGTAAAATAACACCAAGGGTGATTGGGGTTTGCTTAATGCTACTGAGCCTAGGAAATAGATACTCTTTGTTTCTCAAATTCCTAAGGTAACCTGAAAATACCAAAGAATCAAGGAGGAAAGAGCTGCTGTCAATGTCCAGGGAACTCCTACAAATTGATTTGCACGATTTGCCTAGTATGTTGATATGCAGTATTTTAATAACCTCTCTTTTCTTGTTTGCGTCATAAGTTTCAAGTGCCTGTATTTATATGCAATTCAAATCCTAATAAGTTTAGCACAACTTTTATGATTATTGTAAAATTGACCCAATATCACACTCACGCACACACGCGGGTGCACGTACACATTTATTATATTTTATATGAGTTATGATTTATATTTTGTTAATACCACTGTAGCATGTCATTCTCTACTCACCTATATCATGTAGGCCAAATTTCAAATTAGTTGAAATTGTCCAACTGTTTCTTTGATAAGAATAAAATTTTAATCGTTATATACATATTTGATAATGATTCTATTCTTGACAATGTGATATAGATATTGGAATGACTTAAAATTTTATATCTATGACTAGTGCAGGTAGGATGTAAATCCAACCGTTGATTGTTTGAAATAGTAATTGTATCCGAAGTTATAGGCAGGTTTAACAATTATTAATTGCTACACCAGTGCCAGTTGATCCTTTCACATTATGCTTCTGAACTCAGCTTACGGACTATTGTTTGCACCTGAAATTGCAATGCAGGCGTTTTATACGGAGATGCAAGCAAGGGTGTCTGCAATTTGTCATTCTGAAGCCCATTTTAGTTGCTGTTACACTCATATTATATGCGAGAGGAAAATATAAAGATGGAAATTTTAGTCCCAGACAAGCATATCTATATCTTACTATCATCTACACAATATCATACACAATGGCTCTATATGCTTTGGTGTTGTTTTACATGGCATGCAAAGATCTTCTTCAGCCATTCAATCCAGTTCCAAAGTTCATCATAATAAAATCTGTGGTTTTCTTAACCTATTGGCAGGTAAAGTCTCATGCTGCTGTTACTTCCTCACATACTTATGCATGCAAAACAGAATAATAGGAAAAAAACCTTTTGTTTGCTTTGGCTTATAGTAACTATTATATCCTTCCCTTTTTCTTTCCATTGCGGCATCCCTTTGTTGGTTTTTGGTGATGTAGTCATTATTGAGTAATCTAGTGAGCATCTTTGTAAGTGACCTTGGGATGGTCAACTTTTGGTTACCGCAATGTGATCTTTCCTAGCCTGTTTGCTGTGTACATCATCTTTATGTTTCTTTTTAAAGGGGGAGGGGGGAGGGGGGAGGCTGATTTTCTTATTTGCTGCTTTTAGGATTATTTAGTCTTTTGCTAAAAAAGAATTGTACCCATCTCGATAGCTAACTGGAAAATTTAAAGAAAATGTTAAAGAAGATAGCTGTAGAACATAGCTGTTTTGGTTTGCAAGTAGATGTAGATGTGGAAATTAATTTTTCTACTTTGCATATCAGAGTTAATTGCTAAAGAAACAAGTTGCTGATAGTAGTTGCCTTTTGCTTTCCTTTTTTAACTCTGATTTGAAATAATAAGAATTATAATTTAATTTCTGGAAGTGCTGCATTCCAGTCTCTAAAAGCAGCTGTTACATGCTTTATTAGTGGTTTGCTTAGATGCTTAGTCTTTGAAAGGCAAATGCCCTCATCTTTTGATCACTAATCAATGTGTTTGGTAACTTAGAGTCTATTTGTTTTGACGTAAAATAGTTTCTGGAAAATATTTTCTATAGCTATACTTGTTTGGAAGATAGAAATTTTATTCCAGATATAAAACATTTTACAGGTCAAAATGAAAAATACCCATTGATCATGTAAAATGTCTTACGTCCTTGAGAGGGGTAAGACATTTTCCAGAGAATTGAAAAAATGCTCTTATATTAAGCCTAGTAGTATGAGTTTGATGAATATTAATATTTAACTTAAAATATCAAAAAAGTATTAATATTTAACTTTAAAAAATTTTTACTTAAAATATTAATATTTAAATTATTCAATGCTATTAAAATTAAAAAAAAATTAATGAAATCATTCAATGCAATTAATATTTTTATTTATAAATTGAATAAATCTGACTAATAATTATAACCAAAAATTATTTCAATGATTGTCATTTGATGAGTACATATCTATAAATATAAGTTTTGGATGTTTTGTACAATTGATGAATATTGATATTTTATAGTGTTATGGTAAAAAATGATGAAATGGAAAATTTTTTGAAAATTAGAGTTTACTTTCATTACAATATGTGGTTAAATGCTTTGGAAAATATCATTATTTATTTTTTCCCATTTTCATTTCCTATCTTAATTTTCATGTGAAAACAAATGAGACTATTGTATTGTAATAAACTCCTATTTATGATTTTAACACCCAAATAACTTCACCAATGATGGTGGAAAATATTTTCTACAGGATGATTCAAACAATAAAAAACGTTTTCAACAGTTTATCTAAATAACAAAAAACATTAAATTTTCTTATAAAATATTTTACATAGGAAAAATTTTCCCCCAGCAAGTCATTTTCTGGTTACTAAATGGACCCTTAATTTATTGCAAATCATTCAAATTGTGCTCATGTAAGTGCCAGGACATAGAAGTTACTGTTGGTGGTTTGATTTTAGATCAGCCAAGAGATATTTAGCAACAAGTGCTGTAACAGCATTGTACCATGTATACAACCTCATCTAGTTGCATCGCTTGGCGAATACATGCCAAAAGAGCTCAAAATTCTGTGTACATTTTCCCTTTTTCAGGGTGTTATGGTTTTTCTCGCTGCTAAGTCTGGATTCATAAAGGATGCAGAAGCAGCTGCTCAATTTCAAAACTTTATTATATGTGTTGAGATGCTTATAGCTGCCATGGGTCATCTTTATGCATTTCCATATAAAGAGTACGCTGGTGCAAATATTGGTGGGTCTCATGGTTTGACAGGAAGCCTTGCACATGCCTTGAAGTTAAATGACTTCTATCATGATACTGTTCACCAGGTGAGCCTACTACTTGTTATTACCATTTTTCCACCAAAATGTTCCTCTATTGGACTATTTTCCCCTTTTTTAGGCTCGTTAATGGTGTTACTAACTGTTTACTGGTTTCACAGTTTGCACCAACATATCATGATTATGTATTGTACAATCATAACGATGGTGATGAGGGAACAAGAAAGTACCGGTCAAGGACCTTTGTGCCAACTGGGCCAGAGATGGATGCTGTGAGAAGAAACAAACTCATGTTTGGAAACAAACTGGATGACATTCAGCTATCCAGTCTCTCGTCGTCTGGTACAAGCACTCCCCAAAACCCTGGCTCTGTACCAGATTCTGCACGTGGTGATGCAATAAAATCATCACTGCTTGTGGACCCCTCAAATTCTTATACAGTGCCATATGATATGTCACTTATCGACATGGATTTATCCAATTATCCTCCAAAAGTTCCTGCAGCAAAAGAAACTGAGACTAGGTGACTAGTGTGTAGTAGAATCCTTAAAGACAGGTGAGAAGAAGCGTGCATCCTTGGGGACGACAGGGGAGAGCAGATGGAAGGAGAGGATAGGGGGGGGGAATGGTAGGGTGTCTGACAATGACATTATTTCTGACTTTGGGAGAGCCTCCTATTCAAATTGTGTGCTGCAATTAGTGTCTAATTACTGAAGTGTTCACTGGAGTCCTCAGTTCCCAGTGTTTTCTCTTTTACCTGTATTGGTTTCAATCATTGTAAATTGTAGTCACTGCTCTTAGGTTTCACACTGGAACTGTGTGGCCCGTCTGGCAATGGTTGTCTGAGTTTGTTTCTGTCTGCTGTGTAGATACGAAGCACTTAGTTCATAGTTGAAGGATCTTAATTTGAGTCATGAAATTTGCTTTCATCTTTTATTCACTTGGCTTGTTCCAAGCTTAATTTTTTTTTTTTTTTGCATGTTATTCAAATGATGTCATCATTGGGTATATTGCCCTATTATAGCATTGATGGGTTTCTCTAGTTTCTGTAGAGTAATGTTATTGATTACTTTTCCCACATTGTGGTTGTTTTTCCTTTGTTAATGACATGGAAGGGGAACAGGGAAGGGAAATTGGAATTTGGAGAAGGTGGGGACTGATATTCAGTTGAATGGCATTGGTTGTATGAGTTGCAATGTTGTTATGAGACAAAAGAATAAAGATGGCTGCTATTAGGGTCCGTTTGGTATCAGGGATGTAAACCACATTCTCTGCAATGTGCCACATTGCAGTGTTTGTTTTGTAACAGATCACTGCAATGTAAGATTTCACATTGCAATCACATTATATTGTACTCTGCAATGTTCTTAAAGACAATTTTACCTTTCAACTTAATTATCTTATTAAAAATATTTTATAATATTAAAATTAAAATAAAACATATAATATAAAAATAAAATAAAATATAAAAAATTAATATTTATATAATATAGATAAAACAAATTAAAATAAAATAATATAATATAAAAATATATTAAAGAAATGAAAATAAAATATAATAAATTATAATAATAAAATAAAATAAAATATATGACATTAAAAATATATTTAAAATATGATATTATATAAAAATTAATATATAAATATAAATATATTAAAAATAAATATAAAATATTATAAATAAATAAAAATAAAATATATTTAAGAAATGATATTATATAAAATTAATAATAAAAATATAAATATATTAAAAATAAAATATAAATATTATAATAATAAATAAAAATAAATATATGATATTAAAAATATATTTAAGAAATGATATTATATAAAAATTAATAATAAAAAATATAAATATGTTAAACTTATATTTTAATAATTAAGGGTAATTTTGACAATTAGCATTACATTCCCACTAAAGTACTTGTAAACCAAACACTGCAATGTTATCTTCACTGCATTTTAATTATTATTTTACTTACATATCAAACACTTTAATGTTATTTTCTCTGTAATCACATTGCTTGCAATCACATTACCT
>NW_018397259.1:10682488-10708111 GCF_002168275.2 Theobroma umbraticum | reverse complement strand
TGCATTGTAATGTACCAAACGCCACCTTATTGTCATCCTGTTGTCCATGGCCTCTAGCTCTAGCTTGACTCAGCTGCTAAATTGCAGCCACTGCTCTTACACCTCCCAGTGAAATTGGCTCAGCACCTTGGTCAGGTAGCAATTCAATAGCTGAGCAAGCAATCTAATTTAGTGCAGTTGCAATCTAGCAATTCAATACTGATAGGTTGCTTGTTATGTTCATTCTGAACTTATGACCTTGAGGTATTGAAGAACCATTTGTTTATTGCTTCTGTATACGTTATGGCATTCCAACATGTCTTGCAGATAAAATTAGTACTTGGACTGTATTCTTGTGAATATTTAAAGTTTGGTTTGTGCATAGTTAAGATTTTCCTTTTTCTTCTTTTGATGGTTACATAGTTGAGAATAAATTGTTTATTGCCAATTAGTCTTGCTCTTGCTGTGCAAGTTAGCTCAATCGTGGTGAGCTCTGTTGGGAGGTCTTAAGTTGTCAAAGTGCAAGCAGAATGTGGTGCTAGAATAACAGTTAGCTGCACCTGGCTTGATTATCTTAAATCTGAATTCCTAATCAAACTTCTAAGTATAGCTTTGCTTTTCGACAGTCTTTCCCGCAGGCTAAACGTCAAGTGCTTTGCGTGGATGTACTGAGGAGTTTTAATAAATTGGGGCAAACTGCATACATGTATTTATTGTCCTAGCCTTTTGATGTTACGAGAAAGAGTAGGTCATAGCCGACTTTGTGTCCGAGTTTTTGTCATGGATCTGAAAGTCAAAAGTTATTTGAGAACGAAAACCCTCTCTTTGTCTCTGCGTCTAGAGTCTTTGGTGAGATAAGAACAGAGACGACAAGACAAGAGGTGAACGATAAACACAAAACACAAGGCACGTGATTGCCCATTTTACAACATCCGAGCCCATGTGTTAATGTTTGTATAGGAAAATCCAAAAAAGTTTGGCCCTTTGCCCTCGCTATGACAGTTGCCTCCTGCGGCGGCGCTATGCTCGCAAGCAAACCAAATGCTACGCAAGCGAATTTCTTCACTTGAGATCCACCTAATCTCATATTCAGTCTACGTCTGCCTTCCCCTTAATATGATATAGATAGTATCGAAAAAGCTTTGCTTCCTTTATTTCTTGGCTTTAGGGTTTAGAGCGTAGTCTTGCCATCCTATCCTGCTCTAGTCTCTCGCACTTTGCCTGGGTTAAATGGCTCTTCTAAGTAGTGTTGATGCAAATCCAGTATCATCAATAAGCAGGACCGAGCCCATGTTATATGGCTACATGGAACACAACTACGTGATCATGGAGAAGAGACAGCTGTTCCTGAGGAGCTACCAGTTCTGCAGAAAGAGGAGCATGGCAGAGAGAATCAAGAGATCCTTGGTTAGGGTTAAGAGGGTGATGTGGTTTAGGTTACGATCTGCCCATAAACTGAGAAGGTCGGTCTTGTCCAGACTCCGATTCGCCTTGTATCGCAGAAGAAGATTTATCCGTCTGAGGAACAACCATCACCGGCACAGTGGTAACTCCGGCTGCTTCCTGTAGGACTTAGCTGTGGTATTTCTAATTTGGAATTATTATTTGTGATTGGAACTTGATATTTGAGTTGATATAACTCTTAATACCTATTCCCTTATGTTCCTTGGCGCAAGACGAAATTTGCCTCTCTTGGAGCTTTAAAGAAAAAGGCAAATTGTCATTTGTGCGATTAGTTGCTTGCTTACATGTAGTAAATATGATAGTGGCATGACTAGCATTTCTTTGATCCAACTTGCAGGCTTTATGTTGAAATTTAATATACTTGTCTTGTTGAAATTTGATTGTATTACTGAAAGCTTTAGACTTTTAGTTATATCAATTTATGAAAATTATTTTCAATATTCTCGTACATGCACATGAATTGTGAAAATTCAATTCCGACCCGCAAGTCGGAGGCATAGCTACGGCTTCAAAAAAGTCAAAGCAAATCCCTGAGATCCAAATTAAGTCGTGACTTTTACTTTTGCACGTGCACGTGTAATTGCTGTTGAAAAGGATAACAAACGCCCACGCTTTTCTCCTTGGTGATGAGTCATTCCCAACGCCATGGCACATGCACGGGCCTTACCCTTTTGGTAGTTGCTGTGACGAAAAGAAATTCGTTACTTTATCCCCAACTCTAGTGTTGTGTACAACTTGCTTTTTCTCTTTCTTTTTTCCTCCTTTATGCGTACAAACACTTTCCCTCTACAATTAGATGTCCAATTCATCCATGGATCCAAGTGTACTGAAAAATGAGAGCATATTTGGCATCATCTTTTCGTCAACATAAGAGAGTTTATTTGAGTAAAAATCACCAAATAAAAACTTATTAAGGTATAGTAAATCACAAAATAAAGTTCTGATTTTATCTTTACTTATAATAATATAATTTATTGAGATTTTTTTATTTTTAATAATTTTATGTATTTGAATTTCTTCTAGAATTTCAACAATTATATCAAGTCTCTCCTCTAAGGTTTATGTTTCCTCTTTCTGACCATCTTGTATATTCAGTCTTTCTCTTTTTCAAAGATTTTATCTTTGAAGTTTATTGATTTTTCACACTTCCAGCGCACCAATTCTAATAAGAGTATTTGCAACTGGTATATGAGATTTAATTATTCTCTTTAGATCAGTAAATACATCTAACAACTAATTTTCTATATTTTGTAAATGAATTATCCTTCGAACTTCAAATTCAAATTGATTTATGCGACGATTAAAACTAAATAATGATAATACATTCTAAGAAATTTCTTTTTACAACTACTTATTTTTTCTTCCTAATGTTGAAAAAATTATTTCATTAAAATGACTATAGGCAAGCTTTGCCGTGAATAAATCTCCTGTTAATGGTTTTAGATATTTAATTTTAGATGAAGATTCATATACAACATATATTCTTAACCTCTTTTGAGGATGCATCTTTGTGCATTGTGGTGGAGCAATTGAGATATATACACACATCTAAAAATTCTTACTTAAAAAATATTTAATTACTGTCATAAACTAATTGTATGGGGAAGAATTTATGATAACTCATTAACTTGATGCGTACAAATGTTGCTACATGCAAATGACATGCCCCTCAAGTATACATGATAAGTTTAGTTTTCATAAGCAATAGCTTTATAATCAGTCGAAAGTGTTTAATAAAGGATTCTACTAAACCATTTTGTGTTGAACATGAGCAACAAGTTGTTCAAAAGTTATTCTAACTAATATGCAATATTTATTAAAAACTTGAGATGTAAATTCACTAGTATTGTCAATATGAATGGTCTTGATTTTGTAATCAGGAAAATGTGCTCGCAAAAGAATCATTTGGACAAGTGATGTTGCAAATGCCAAATTGCAAGTTGATAATAAACACACATGTGACCATCTAGTCAATGCATTAATTAAAATTATAAAATATCTAAGTAGTCCACATGACGGATGCGTAAATCCACATACATCACCCTGAATATGTTTAAAAAATATAAGAGATTTAGTCTCAACTTTAATTGATGATGGCCTTATAATTAATTTGCCTTAAGAACAAGCAATACATGAGAATTCATCATATTGAAAAATCTTTTGATTTTTCAATGGATGATCACGTAAACTTTCAATAATTTTTTACATCATTATTAATTTAAGATGGCACAACCGGTTATGCCAAATTTTAAAATCATTAGAAACTTCTGATTTACTATACCATAAGTTTCATTTTAATATTTGTGTAGTATGATTTAGAGAACAAAACAGGTCATTTTTCCAACACACACTTCTTATCCGAGATAATAGATGTAATATAAAAGTATTAAATATCTTTTTCATTTGTTGGCTCAATATAATATCTGTCGTAATGTGCAAGTTCGAGAATCCAACCACTAGACGTAGAAAAATATGTTAGGAGTCGCCACCAATCTTTTTTGTTTAGGTGCAATTGGTCACCTATTAAATTTGTTCTATTCAACGGAGTCTTAAATTGATTTTAGATCCATCTAAAGAATAATAAACTGGTTTGTAGATTTTTAGAGTTGAATTCGAGAGTACGGTTACGTACAAGGAAGGATTAGCACCCTTGTGACGTCTATTCCACGAGCAGTATCATTTAATCATATGTTATCCTATTATAGCCTAAACCATTGATTTATTTCTATGTTTCTCTAATCTTTGTTTATTTATTTTATTATTATTATTCTTGAAACCAAAGTTTAATTATTCAGCTTTAAAGATGCGTATCATGCAATTGTGAAATGAAGTCATGATTTATCAATTTTAAGAAATGGAAAGCGAAAACCTTGTACCGAAAAATCATTCGTAAACCATCCCAACGGTTGGCTGAAGTCTCGAAGTTTTGCTCATCTAAGGATGTCCTCTGAATAACTCATCTCTACAATTTCTTTGAGGAAATCCCATCATTGGAGTTCTCATCCCATTAACAAAATATGTGTTATATGCTATGTCAAAATAAAAATCGTGAATGATGCCAAATGAGCACGTTTATAAATATAATTTAATTGATTTATAATTTATATATATAATAGTTTAATGCAATTAAATACCTTATTTATTTTTACTATATATATTTTAAAGAAAGATTTTATTTAAATTAGTAATTTTTAATTAATATTATAGGTCAATATTATTTTATTTTATTGAACTATTTTTTGAATAAACAACTAATCTTTTATTTACAGTAATTGTTTAAATTGATTAAATAACTATATCGATTTTAATTTAGATAGAACTTTATATGAATTTATTTCTCTTATGACTTTCAAGGTCGTTTTTTGGGTTAATTAGAATATCGGAATACAAAATTAGAATATATACCTACACTTTAGAGAAAACCCTAATTAAATCCCGTTCCTAGGAAAATCATCCCAAAAATAACAACTCTTTCCCTTTTAGGATGAAATTCCATCATTGGAATTAATCTAATCAACCACTCTATTTTTAATATTTATAATTCTATATTATATCATATATTTTCATTTACATAGGTCTATTTTTGAAAAAACAAGGTATTTTCTATTTTCTACCTAAATCTTCATTTGTATTTATTACCAAACATTTATTTCTTTTCTATATTTTTACCCTGGTCAAATCTATCACCATGAATATATTTTATATTTTGACATTTATTTTCTATTTATACATGTATATAATCTAGTTACCTAAACCTAGTATTAACCCTAAATTTTCATCCATGTTCTTTTTATAGCTAAACATACTTAAAACATTTTTATTATTTTGCTATCTTTGTTATTATTTCTATTTTTTATATTTTATATTTGTTTTAACCTCCTAACACTAACATATCATATGAAATTTTTATGATATTTCCCTAAAATGATTTAATTAAACCTACATCACCAAAATACATTTATTACTAAGTAAAATGGGCCATATATAAAATAAACCAAACCAACATATCCAAAACAAAATGGGAAAAGGACTTTTACCTTACTGGGCTAAATTGGCCTGCGGAAAGGAGTTCAAGCTTGCTACAGCCCACCAAGTCTTCTCTGCAAAATGCACCGTCTAATAGCAGCTCTCATTCTTCTCTCAAAACTATGCCATTTTTGGTTAAGATCCACTTCCCCTTCACTCTTCCCAAACGACACTGTTTCAACCCACAACCCTAAGTATAAATTCCTTCTTTCCTTATCTCTCTTCATATCCTTCTTTCATTTTCTCTTTCTACCAGGCGGCACTTTCTCCCCTCTCTCTAAACACATTCCTAAGCCTCCGTTCACCCCAAATCCTACTCTGATCTACGCCGCTTCTCTCCTGACCAGATAAAAATCGAAAGCCCTTGAAACCTCACTTTCCTAACTCCAAAAAGCATAAAAAGAAACCCTTTTCCTCTATTTTAGTGTTTGACTTATCCTAAGGCTTTTTTGGGTTCTTCTTTTATTTGTTTTTCTTTACTATTTTATGTGATTTTAATTATGATGCGGCTAGAGTTTTTCTTGGTCATGCGATTTAGCTTTAGGGATTTTTTTTTTTGCAAAGGTTTCTAGGGATTTTTGTTCAAAAGCGGCTAGGGTAAAAGCTAGGATTTTTGGGTTTCTGCTCTCTAAAATTGGTTGCTACTAGAATTCTTTTTCAAATTTTTGGCTCCCCTTATGAGTTAAGAAAAATATAGGGATGAAGCCACCTGTTATCCTCAACATTGTGAAGCCATTGTCAGACGAAAATTTTTCATGTCTGGAGCACATGCTGAACTGGTCTTTTTCTTTTTTTTGTTTTATTTTATTTATGTTTTTCATGCTTCCAGAATGTTTTGTAGTTTAGTAAGTTCTAATCCTTGATTATTGCTTTTAATCTTGTTTAGGTTGTTTGATCTAGAATTCTAGTTTCAATGCTTTTTCTGAGTTTGGATCATAAACCCAAGTAACCTTTGAATCTAATTTTCAGTGAAGCCCAAACTGAAGCCTATTCTCAATTTTGGGCTTAATATCAACCCACAAAACTAATAAATGCAATTAAGAAATAAAACAAAGTAAAATTGAAAATAACAACCAGTGACAAATAAAGCCATGGCAATAAGTATATTAATTAAAAATTAAAAAATTAAAACTAGTGTCTACGGATGGATATTTTTAAAATTTTTTTTGAGATTTGGTAAGAAATAATATATTTTTTATTATAAATTTTATTTTTTTGAATAATAAAATATTGATTTTTTCAAAATTTTTAATTAATTTTATATTGCTAAAAGAATATCAATATTTATTTTTAATAAAATGAGATATGTAGGAAGAAATTTACAAGTTAACATAAAAAAATATTAAATATGAATTTTTTAAAAAAAATTTATTAAAAATAAAATTAAAATAAATAATAAAAATATTAATTAAATATAATAAGAATATATAAAAGTCTCTTAATAATAAAATTATATTAAAATGTATTAACAAATTATAAAAAATTTTATTTTTAAATATTTTCATTATCAATCAAATGATAAATTCATCTTTAAGATTGGATATGAAAATCAGGAATATCTTGATATGTTATATCAAATGGTTAAAATTATTTTAAATAAAATTTATTTCAATAATTTTTTTCTTTTATCTTTTAGTTATGTTTGATAGAGTTTAATAAAATATTTTAACGTAAGTACATGAACAATGACTTTTCATGTCACATTTATTATTTATTTTTTTAATTTTTATTTTTTTATATCTATTTACTATTCATCCAATTATAGTGGGTTAAATGTATTAATCCAATTTTGATGGATTAAATGTATCCATCCGTTTTTAATGAAAAAAAATATTCATTTACTTTTTCTAAAAAAAGCATATTCATTTGAAAAAAAACTTTACAATTTACTTTTTGAGATAGTGTCAATCACTAGAAAAACAATAGCTAGACCATGGATCTTAACAAAAAAAAAAGGATCAACTTGAAACAATGGTTGTGTATGAGATCAAGATGCTACAACCCTATCAACATCTTATAGCAACGGAATACACTATACAAGTAAGCAAAAGCCCAAACATATGCAAAAACCCATCCATACTATTCTCCCTAAGCAAGCAAAAACCAAACATAAACAAAAATCCATCAATCCCATACCCCCTTGTGATCATAACTTAGGAGTAAGTCTTGACCCGATAGTAACATTCAACAACTTTCGACTAATTCAAAACCACAAGAGAAAAAACCAGTGAAGGGTTGACCTGTACATGAGAAAAAGGCACACAAAATAACAAGCAAAGGTAGAAGAAAACACAACAAATGCAAGAAACAAGATAGTTAAGCATTATCAAATCCATATCCCCCTATACCAATTATCTCCACAAAATCTTTTTCTCTACCTACTCTTTCTATTGCTAGGCAATCAACCACTTGGTTACCTTCCCTAAGGATGTGACACATTTCCATAAGGAACCATTCTTTTGAAAGCCTCGATTTGTAACATAACTTTTCGAAAGCGCCATTGGGCCTCTTTGAGATTATTTACCCATTTAAAAGCATTAAAGAGTCACTTTCCACCATTACCTTATTGCACTTAGCCCCTAATGATTTGCTGAACAACAGAAAACCTTCCTAATGGTAGAAATCTTAGCAAGATTGAAGTCACGAATCCCTATAGACTTGAGAACCTGATCAACATTTCCCCATTATCATTTGTCATCGCTTCACCAATACCTATTTCTCTTGGACTTTCATTTACCACTTCGTCAACATTGAATTTGAATTATCCCTTTTTCAGTTTCTTCCATGGGGTGTTGCGTCTCACTTTTTTACATTCCATATTTCTCATCATCATGTTGGGTTCTCATGGTCATCTTGCATTTGCCCACATCAGATGGTCATCCTGCATTTGCCCACATCGCCACCTTAAGTCTGATAATCTCTTTTGTACTTTCCCTATTCCATTCCTTATTTTGGAAAACAACTTTATTCTTCCTCAGACATATAGTCCAAGTTATCATGAAGATAGCTATTTGCCATATTCTAAAATCACATTCCCTAACTTTAATGGTGTTTCACATAACTATCAGCTCCTTGAACCTCCTTAGCATCACTCGAAGTACACAATAGACATTAAGCCATGCATTCCATAACCTCCAACTTTTATAGTAGCCCATAAATAAATGGTCCACAGTCTTCTATTCCTCATTGAAAATTGGACACTTTGCCTTATCCTTGGTTAACATCCATTTCTTAAAAAATTCTCCTTTAATAGCAACCTTACAGTGGACAAGTTGCCAAACCAATGCCTCAATCTTGTGTGCTACTATGCCCCCCCATACCCACTCCCACACCTTGTCTCTGTTATCCTCTTCTCCCCTAACTATAAGATAATAAAATTGTGTTGTGTAAACTCCAATTGGAGTTTTCTTCCATATGACTTCGTCTTTCATTTCTTGACAAGGGAAATATACCCTATGGTGTTCAAAAACAACTCATACTGTTCTTTTTCCCATCCCAAGGTTTGTCTCATAAGCTCAATTCTCCATTCCCACTTTTCACTCACCCATTCACCAAACTCTCTTACTTTCCTTGTCTTATTTTCTGCTAAAGTATAGATTCTAGGAAATAGCTCTTTTATAATTTCTCCTTCAACCCAACCATCCTCCCAAAACCTAATACTCTCACCATTCCCCAAAACATACCCAAAATTTGTTGAAACTCGCATAAAAAAGGATTAGTGAGAGAAAGGGGTTTGATGATATTATTCCAAATATATGAGGCTCTTCTGTTACTTCCTCTTTGTGGCAGCATAAAAGAGGGGTTTTCCTTGTTTTTCTCAACCAAAACTTCTCTCTAAAGACCTTTTTTTCCCTTTTGTACCTCTAAAACAATTTGTTGAACATAGTTATATTTTTGGTTGTCAAATTGACGATACCAATCCTCTTTTCTTCCCTATCTTTACATGTTGAATCCTAGAATAATGCTATTTTTTCTTTTTATCATCACCGCCCCCCCCACCAAAAAAAATTTTGGAGCTTTCTCAATTTCATTCCTCACCCCAACTAGTATAGTGAAAAGCAACATGTATAAATTAGGAAGGCTTGAGAAAATTGATCTTAACATAGAGATTTTGCCTCCCATTGAGAGAAATTTTGTTTGCCAACTTGCAAGCTTGTTTTGAAAATGTTGAATCATTAATTACCATATTTGCCAAAAGTTTTGTTTCACCTCGAGGGACAAACAAAGTAATAAGCAAAGAAGAGTGTCACACTTGCATCCCATTGTAGCTACTTATTTTTCTATAACCTTAATATCAATTCCAATCAAACTACTCTTTAAGAAATTAATTTTAAAACTTGAGATGGCCTGGAACACGTTTTTTAATATTCAACATTTCTTTTAACACTGGATAATAGAAAAATATAGTATCATCTACGTATTATAGATTCGATATAGCTAGTCCATTCTTTTCAACCATTATTCTTCTACAGGCACCAATATTTTTTGCTTTTTTATCATGTAGGTAAACCCTTCCACCACTAAATTAAAAAGAAAAGGTGAGAGAGCGCATCCTTAACAAAGCCCCCTTTGTACATAAAAGTGCTTTGTTAAGGAACCATTTACTAGTACTAAGATCCCTGCCATTAAGATGCACTTGCACATCTAACCCCTCTATTTTTTTGGGAACGCATTTTTGTCATCATTAAGTCCAAAAAACCTCAATCCACATTGTCATAGGCCTTCTTAAAGTCCACCTTGAAAATCAAGCCCCTTTTTCTCCTTTTTGAACATATTAATAAGCTCGTTTGCAACTAAAATCAAGTCTGTAAGCTATCGACCTTTAATAAAAGTAAACTGATTTTGTCCCATGACATTACCAATTACCAACTTCAACCTATTTGCTAAAACTTTAGCCACAATTTTGTATAAACTTCACACGAGACTAATAGGCCTATAATCCTTTAATTCTGATGGATTACAAACCTTAAGGATGGGGGTAACAAAAAAGTTATTAACTCCCTTCCCTAACTTTCGTATTTGATAGAAGTTTTCGATAAAATCCATTACTTATAACTTAATAGTACTCTAATACTTCTTAAAGAAATTCATATTATAACCATTTTGCCCCGATGTTTTGCTTCATTTACACTTACATATAGTATCCCATACTTCCCTTTCGATAATAGGTGCTTCCAATTCTATTGCAGCATCTTGACTCAATGTTTTTAACCCCCAGCCTAGTTTTGACACCTCAAGACCTTTTTATTTTTATACATCTTTTCAAAGTCACTTGTAATAATCTTTTTAACCCCTTTCGAATCCTCAACAATACCTCCCTCAGATCTAATCTCATCCATGTAGTTTCCTTTTCTCTTATACTTAGTATTTTGATCCCCTTCTTTCACCCATTTAACTTTGGATTTTTGACACCATTACCTTTTTGAGTTTTGTATAAATTCCACAACTTAGCTTTCTTTTCCAATAGATTTTTCTTAAAGTTCCTTTCCATTTCCTAAACAATAAATCCTTATTCAAGTTGCATAAATCTTGTTCCAAGATAGCAATTCTCTTAGTCACATTACTATATTTTTGCTTCTACCATTCACGGATCTTAAGCTTTAAACTTTTCATAAGACCCTAAGCTCCATTTTCCCAACTAGTTTCCCCATTTTTTTTGCCTTAATGTTCCTCTATCAGCTCCTTAAAACACCTATCGTCCATCCAATGACCATATAGTCGAAATAGTTTAAGGCCCTAGTTAACTTTCATAAAACCAATATTAACAAGATTGTGGTCAAATATAGAGCAAGAAAGGCAAGTCTACAACACATTTTATAGCAACTCAAGAAATCACTATCCATGAAAAAATCAATTTAATCTGTTGAAGGTGACTTCATCCTAATTATTGCACTATGTGAACTTGGCTCTTGTCAACGGTAAACCCACCATACCTATGTCATTGATAAATTTATCAAACTAGGCTATAGATCATCCGATGTCTTCCTACCAATTCTCTCATCTTCACATCTAACCTTCCTAAAATTACCCCCTAACACCCACCAAACCTCATCCCTTTTAATCAGTATTTTTCTATCATCGTAAACCTCTTTCCTTTTGGCTTTGTCATTTGGTGCATAGACATTGATGAAACCACATTTTGAATTGATACCTTTCACTATTCTTTTTAATAACTAATAGTGCTTTGTATCCCTACTCTCTTCAATACTAAAAAAGTCCTTCTATCATAAAGTAATAAAGCCACCTAATCTCTCTTCTGCTGCTACATCCTTTCCCTCGATCTCATCCCTTATAAAGTGTCTTTTTCAAAATTTACAGTTTTGTTTCTTGCAGAATACTATACTCAGTTTCTCAACTTTAACAACTTCCCTAATGGCCCTCTTTTTTTCCCTTTGCCTCATGCCTTGCACATTCCATGCAATTAGAATCATGATCCTATAACCCACACATAGCCGACACCCCATGAACACAGACCCTCACCTTGGTTGAGGACTTCCCTGGACCTTTAACCTTTCATTTACTTTTTCCATCTCATGAAATCTTTGCATCACTACCTCTTTACATGCTTAAATCTCCTGCTTAAATCTCAAGTAACAGTTACTTCTATGAGATGATAAGGCATCTATCGCACACTTTCACTATTTGATTCTATTTTTTTTATGTTTTTCGTATGACTATTTCTTTCCTTCAAGCATGCCTTTGATACCTTCTCGAATCATCTTTCTCTAAATTCTTAACATACTATTGCTGGCTTTACACAGTTTGATCCCCTCTACATGATCCTAACATTTCGACTATTCTTTTATCCCTCGATTAACCTCAGATCTCGGTTAAAAATCTAAGCTTCTACTCTTACCTTCCTTACCAATTCCTGAACCCCATTGGTAGATTTCTTACCTTTTTGCCTACTGCCCTAAGTACATTTTCCCCTCTTTCTCTTTCTTTTTTATTTAAGTCTTCAGAGCTTATGTTGATCCTTATTTGCCTTTTTTTCCCCACTAGTCGTTTGATCCGCTCAACTCTAAGGCTCTTTGCTCCTTTCTTTTCATTTTTCTATGGCTTATCCTTTCCCTTAATTTCACTAGACTTCAATTTCATTTCACAACATTAAATTTGATTAATTCTCCTAGCCCCCCTCTTCTTTTTCTTGAGCTTTCCCCTCATTCTCCCTATCCCCTCAACCTCTATCATCACTCTTAGATTTTGATTCAACATGACTGCTCTAACTTCTCCTCCCACACATTTGACCACTTCCCCTGATCCCTGGGTTGAGGAAAATTGCCCTAAGTCCATAAGTAACCCCTCCTTAAGATCCTGGATTTAGATTTCAATCACTTTCTTCTGTTTTTTATGGACTTTACTAGATAGCCCGACTCTACCTTCTTCTCTTAGGCTTATTTCTTTGTTTCCCCAAGCCCTAGCTTTTTGGATCTTTTTTCTTTTCTCTTTCTCATTCATGAAATCCAACCTACACAACCCATTCCTTCTCGGCCCATTTTCTTTGTTGATTGGACCCTTACCCCTCTCAACTTCCCCCTTTTGCTCAAAATTTGAAGTTTGAACCATTTTTCCTTTACACCTTCTACATGATTTCTCCACATCTTCCCTTCCAAGATCCTTACTATTGTGGTTTTCCAAGGTTTCCCAAGGCATGTTGACTTTTGAGCTCAATTTAAGGACCCTGATAATCACTTGGTAAAAAGTATTTATCCACTTCTGGTAAAAATATTCATCCATTTCTGGTAGGTAAAAAGTATTCTTATTATTAGAATAGTGATTACTATAACTACCACAATTGTAGAAATTACAACGACCTTTTTCACGTCTATGATTATAATTATTAAATGATGTTACATTTACTTCAAAGAATGGACGGGGTTCATGATTTTTCATTACTAGCTTATTATTTTGCTTAACCACAAAAAGACATGAAATCCAAAACAAAATGTATTTTCAAATTATCCAAAGTATAGTATATTCACTTATTTATAAAATAGATATATACAAAGTCAGATACCATACAAAATAAATTTCATATGTTCAATTCAAAAATGCCTTATGCAAAATCTCGTAGTATCAAAATATATTTACATATGTTGAGCAAAATCATAATCGAAATTCAACACATAAATCATATATTGAGCAAATCATATTCCAAAACTAGAACAAAGATATCATATATAATTATATATTTTCATACTCAACCTGATTTAATAAATCAAGGGAAAAAATATGATAAATACATTAAGGTTGATTTTTAAAGAATGAAAACACTAAAGATATATCAAGTGACTTACCTAATTTACAAAAACAAAAAAACACAGAGAAACTCTTGAAATCCTTTTGAAGCCTCAAGAAATGGAATTTTGACTTTAAGATAATGATGAAAATTAAATAATACTAAAACTTGAGAGATTAGAGAATCGTTCTAATAACGTGTTATGAAATATAACTTGAAAGAAAACTAATAAGAGAAAGTATTTAGAGAGAGTAAATGATCTTATTTGAGTGTATGTATTTACAAATAAAGTAAAGGGCTTATTTATATGCTGATAACCCCTTATTTAGATTAACTTTTTAAGATAAAGATAATGTTAAGGGATTTGATTTAAATGGATTAAATCCTAATCTGAGTCCAATCTAATTTACATCGAAATCTAGATATACATAATCAAATAGAACAGTTCAAATAAGATTACACTTAGGGATGAAAGGCCTTTCAAAATTTTTAAAATTATTTATTTATTAAATATATATTTTAATAAAAGGTGAAAGGTACGCCTTTTAAAATTTTTAAAATTTTTTATTTATTATATATTTTTTAATGACCCTCTCAAAATGATTTTTTTTATTCAATAATTAATACAAAAATAATAATAAAATGACCCCACAAGTTTTACTCAACTTTACCTTAATTCTTAAATTTCTCCACACTTTTTTCTCTCTCTTTCTTTTTCTATTTCACTTTTTTTTTATCTTTTTAGTTTTACTCTACTCTCTTCTTTGTAACTTACCACTAAAACACACTTCATTCTTCAGAAGAGATTTAAGCACTTGTGAGCTTGGACAAGGATAGAGAGCACTAACCACCATTTTGTGAAATTAAAAGTAGGTAAAGTTTTCTTTTATCTTCTTCTTTCTATTTATGTTATTTAACTATTTATATATTTACTCATTTTGTAAAATCCTATATATCATATTTACCTATTTATATTTTATGCATTATAGTTTTATATTTAGTATTTTAAGTTTAAATATAAATAAAATAAGAATATTGGATGTTGACTGTATTAATTTTTTTTTCAGGTTTCATTAAAGTATGTGTAAGTTAAAAACAATTGATAAATTCTTTAAAGAAAAGATATAATTGTCCAAATTATTCTCCTACACTTTGAGCACCAAGCCTCAATGCTCTAACTCATAAACAAGAGTAATGTGAATCAAAATGTTCAAAGATCAATCCTGAAGAAATAGATGCTTTTCGTATCAATCAAAAGGATAAAATTTAGTATGCTTATTTCAAACGTAAGTCATGTCAAACTATTCTCAAGAAGTATCATTTATCAGATGATGATCATCCTTGTTGTTTTCAAGCTTCTTGGTTTAAATTATATCCTTCTTAGTTTGAGTATTCTTGCGACAAAGATACTATATTTTGTTTGTCATGCTATCTTTTTGGTAAGAAGGCCTCAAATGGTCCAAGTTCAAATGCATTTATTGAAAATGGTTTCAAAAGTTAAAGGAAAGTAAATAGTGGAGAACATTGTCCACTTTTAAATGATGTTTGCAAATATCTAAATTCTCCACATATTGTTGCTGTAAATCTTGTAAGGATTTATTTAAAAAGTCCCAACATATTGATAGGCTTATCGAAAGACAAGCTTCAGAAAAGATTTTGAATATTCGACTTAGGCTTAAAGCTTCCATAGATTATGTCATATGGTTACTTTTCAAGCTTATGAATTTAGAAGTCATGATGTAAGTCCATCCTTAAAAAATAGTGAAAATTTCATTGAAATGTTGACATTGTTAGGATCTTACGATGATAAAGTTCATAAGCTTGAGTTGGAAAATGACGCATGGGTTCTTAAGTACACATCCAATGATGTTTAAAAGGAGATTTTGCATTTTTAGGCTAATATTGTGAGAACTTCAATTAAAAAGGGGTGGGAAAAACTAAATTTTGTATCATTATTAACGAAGCTCAATATAAGTCTAAAAAAATAGCAAATGGCTATTATTTTAAGATATGTTGATGGTGATGGTTTTGTTCAAGAATGTTTTTTTGATCTTGTACATTTTAGTGATACTAATGTAAAGAAAAAGTTAGTATTTGTTCTTTCTCGTTGCATTCTTCAACTTGAAAGTATTCAAGCTCAAGGATATGATGATGTTATTAACATGTTTGGGGAATGTAATGGTTTATAAACTCTTGTACTTAACAATTGTCCATACGCATATTATGTGCATTGTTATGCTCACAGATTATAATTAGCATTGGTTGCAACATCTAGAAAAGTAGTTCGTACTTATGAGTTTTTTACATAGTTGACTTCTATTGGAAATATTGTTAGTGGTTCTTCCAAAAAGCACGACCAACTACTATAGACTCCTATACTTATAGATCCCAAATAAAAAAATATAATAAAAATTAACAAAAAAAAAGAGTGCACGATTTGCTCAACTTCTATCTCCCCACAATCAACTCACTTCAGGCCTATGACCACTTTATGGTTTTCTAATTATCACCAATCACACGGGGCATTTAATGCCCCTTGGACTGTCAGATTTAAGGGAAAATGGGTACCTCCGGTTGCCACCCTCGAGCTTCATTTTACCTAGAGCCCTTCGCTTGTGAAATCATGATCAAAAGAGCAAGATTTCACTTTTGGATTATCCAAAAATTTGGACAATCGAGATTTATAAGAACTTTCAAATTCATAGAGAAAAAAGGCAGGAAAAATTTTAGTAGTAACCAAGTCAAAAAAATCCTAGAGACCTTACTGAAAATCCTAGGAATCCTTGCAAACCAAAAAACCCAACAAAGCAAAAAAAAAAAATCTAAACTTTCCTACTCTACTAGCCAACAAAATAACACAACAAAGAAAAAAACCAAAGAAACCTTCCTTAAAAAAAAAAACCCCTAGGTTTCCCTTTTCTAGCAACTGATAAAATACCTAAAGGAAATCACAAAGAAAAAATGAAAATAAAAGCACAAAAATGAAAGGAAACGAAAAAGGTTTCGAGTTTCGAGTTTTGGGAGAAAAATCTCAAAATTTCTAGGGTTTGGAGTGTGTAAGATGCTTCTGGTGTGAAGGATCCACCATTTAATGGTGAAAAGCGATAGCGAAGAGGGGGAGAGGGAAGGGTTGAAGTTTCGAGTAGAGAGAAGGTGGAGAGAAAAGCCGCTAGAGAGAAAAAGTGGAGAGGCGAAATAAATATGGAAGGAGAGAAAAAAAGCTTAAATACCTAAGTTTTGGGTCTTCAAAACGGCATCGTTTTGCAACTATTTGGAGAGGAGAAGGAGATGTTGTGCAAAGCACCAAAACGATGTGCTTTGAGTAAGGCCTCGTGGGCCTTGAGAAGAAGATTTATTCAAACGGGCTTGGTTGTCTTGGGCCGCCTCTTGGCCAAAAAAGGTAAACTTTTTTCCTTTGTGGGTTTGATTTTTATTGTATTGTGCTTAGCCCAAATGTTTGGTGAGAAAATAAATTAACTTTAGTATGTGATTTAATTAAAATAAAAAAATTTAGAAAAATTATATAGTGTTAGGGTACGAATATTAAATGAAAAAGAAAAATATAATAAATAAAAAGTAAATAAATATATAGTTACAAAGAAAGAATAGGTTTTCATGATGAAATAAATAGAAAGGCAATAAATGATAATAGGATTAGGTAGGAAATAAAAAATATAAATAAATATTTAGCCAAAATGCAGATCTAAAAAAATAGAGAAATAAATTTGGATAAATAGAAAAATATAAAACAATATATATTTAATTATAAGGAAATAGGTTAGGAAAGAAGTGAAAAAAATAATAAAACATGTGGTCATGAAAATTAGGTTAAGTTAGTAAAAATAGGATAACAAATAGTAATAGAAAAAGTATTTATTTTAGAGAAATAGATTGGGTAAAATATATAAATAAATAATCATGGCAAAAATGGAATAGAATATTTGGTTAAAAAATAGATATAGGTAAAAGGTGAATATTTTATAGAAAAATAGATAAACAGTTAAATTCAAAAAATAAGAAGGTAAAGAAATAATAATGATTATAATAGTCAAACATATACTACGTCAATTGATTTAAGCGTCCATGTAACAAGTGATGAAAAGAGTGAAGAGCAGATACAACCTTGCCTATGGAATGGTATCAGACGGCTGTGCTACCTATTTGCCAAGAAATTCTATCCAGAAACCGTAGATAAATTGATGATGCTCCTCAATTTTTGACTTTGAATTTTTTGGTCAGATAGTTTTTATTCGATCCTTTCACTAGCGTGATGAGCAGATTCGGGGACTGACCTCAATAAAAATTGTTCATTCGACATTTTGCTAGTTACACCATGCATTTCACGACTGCATCATTTAAAAAATGCCATAATAAGTTGTAACCTGATTTAATAAAATAAACCAATAATGGTTAAGGAAACACAATGAAATAAATTTTAAAATTAAAGCTTCTATAGGATAGCATATGATTAAATGGTACCGTTCTTGAAAAAAGTGTCACAAGGGTGTTGATCCTTCCTCGTGCATAACCGTACTCCCAAACTTAATTCTAAAAATTTATAGACCAATTTATTATTCTTTAAACAGACTCAGAATCAATTTAGGACTCTATCGAATAAACCAATTTAATAAGTAGCCAATCACACTTAGATAAAAAAATATTGGTGGTTACTCCCAAAATTTTTCACATCTAGTGGTCGGGTCCTTGAACCCGCATGTTACGACAACTACAAGCTGCTCAAGCCATTGATTTGGCAAACATGATTCCTAGTGATGAACTTGAAATAGGTGAGGAGCAAATCATGTGGAAACTTTACAAAAAGCTAGAGATACTAGATAAAGCTCACCTTTTTATTCTTTTTGTACCTTGATGAGAATGTTTGATGCAATCTGCACTATTATTAAAAATATTATTGATGAATGGGCCACTTATTTGCCAAGAGGTGATGCTTCTGTTATTAGTAAAATAATGGCATCATTTGAATTTATTTTCATATTACACTTGATGTTTGAGATCATGAGAATCACTAATGTTCTTTGTCGAGCATTACAATAATGCTCAAGATATTTTAAATGCGATTCATCTTGTTTTTACTACAAAATCACTCCTTCAATAATTGAGAGATGATAACTGGTCTAATTTGCTTGAGAATGAGAAAAATTTTTGTCAAAAACATGAGATAAAAAATTCTCGATATGGGTGCATAATATATCTTGGGCAGAAGTTGACCTTGTCAACTAGATGTAATTGTAGAGCATCATTATTGAGTTGGTGTATTTTTAGTGGCAATAGATTCTTAGTTACAAGAATTGAGTTCGAGATTCAATGAGCAAACTATGGAACTTTTAACAATTACAAATCAATCAACATTGATGATTTCTATAAATTAGCAAAAAGTTTTTATTCTCAAAATTTCACAAAGCAAGAAATACTTCTTTTGAGGTTATAATTAAGGCACTATAAGCTTAATATACTTTATCACCAAGGTTTTGAAGATATTAACATATATCACCAAGGTTTTGAAGATATTAACATACGTTTTGAATTGTGTCAGAGATTAGCAGAAATAGAAAAGTTAAGAAATTAACACTTGATTGATAGATTAATTCGCCCTATTTTAACTCTTCTTATTTCCAAAGCAACTACTTTGAAAGCCTTTTTAATAATGAAAATTGTGAAAATGAGATTTCAAAATAAAATAGATGATGAGTTTCTTACAGATAATTTAGTTATTTGTATTAAGAAAGACATTACTAGCCTTTTCAATACAACGCCAATAATTGATGAATTTGAATGCAGAAAATATCGTTAAGTATAACTTTCTTAAAAGATTATTGTATATCTTTTTTTCTTATTCTTTTTTATTTACATGTTATATATAATTTTTATCTATTAAGTTTTGATTATTGGTTAAGTTCAATGTATTAATTTTAAAATTTTTAACCCTTATTCTCTTTTATTTTTGGCCCCCCAACACAAGTTGGCTAGCTACATCCCTAATTACACTCTTATATCTAGTCTGCTAAGCTGTTTGCCTTATATGTAAGCTGCCTAACCTAGTTTGAAATCGTAGATCATGATATAATAGACATTCATATATATATATATATATATATTCATAATAAATTTTATACAATGAATTTGATTAAGAAATTATTGATAACTGTTTTGTTCGATGGGGTACAAATTAATTAGACCTAACCTTGACTTTTCATTAGTCATTTATCAGCATATAGATTCATAGAATTGACCCGATTATGAACTTAAATGTAATGTCATATGATAACGAAATAAATGTTGAAGATGATATATATATATATATATATATATATATATAGCCACGTATACACATTCCTTTCCTATAAATGATTGGATTCGACTTGCATTTGAACATGGCCATTAATCATTGCACATGCCTCCCATATATGTCAAATTGCCTTTCATCCAAATTAACTAAATTAATAATCGAGGGAAAAGGGAAATTGAATACGTACAAACTACAATCACTATATATGGATGCTGGCCATGTGTGCAACCGAAGAACTTCAATATGCTGCTTCATTAAATTAAAATGAGAGGCACGAGGTGTAAGGCCAAAATTAATCTCATCTCTTTCTTTTACTAGCCATACTATGTATTTGAAACAAAACAACGTCCGTTGTTTATCCCTCGCAGGCCTCTCTCTTCTCGTACATATATATATGATTCATCCTTGACATCATTAAAGTCCCTTGAGCTCACAACCCGTTTTTCTGGTTTCCTATATTTCTCTATTTTTGCCCCACGGCCACCAGCTACCTAGGTGTACAATGCTGCAGATCCATTTCCGACATATTTTGGGCGGCCACCCCACGCCATGCCGCTATGAGAAGCTGAGGAATGTTGGCGATGCAAGGCCTAGAAGGCGGTGGGTGAAGAAAATGAGCGGAGGGCTTAAGGGCCTACGCTTATCACGCTCCAGAAAGCTCAGTTTGAAGACAATTTGCATCATGGTACTTGCAAACAGGATTACAAGGATCTGTGCTGATATTGCAGATCGAATGAAGATGGATGGTATTCCAGGACCCAACATCATCTTCGCTACTCACTGGGGTCTTCCGGCCTTATCTCATCCCGGAAGGCTGTCATCTCTCTCAACACAAGTTTGACCTGCTTTTAATTAGTGACAAGTTTTGCCTCCCAGGCTTAATTCACTTGTCCTTATAGCTGCACTTCGTAATTCATGTATGGTAAGCCACTATACATCTTTTTATCATGTATATTGAGGAAAAGCAAATAGATTTAGCCGTCTAGGGTAAGTACTCTATTCGGTTACTCCAATGCCAACGAATTCTCAAAATTTGTTTAATTGATATTCATTTCGCAAGCTTCCAAGAATTTGTATCTTGATATACTCTTGGAGTAGCAAAAGGAATCGCCCAGTCTTGCAGACATAGTTCCATTAAGAATAAGTAACTAACTCAACCTAATTAAGAGTTTGATAATTGCGCATGTGAATGTACTAATGAGTTTGGACCCACTTTTCCTAAATTATATGTCAATAAATATAAATATAAATATACATTATATATATATGTATATAAAAGCACCATTCAAAATCGGAAGTAATTAATTTCCTAATGCTTAGAGCATAGCTATTAAATCGGATTAGATTGACAGTCAGACTTATTCAACAAGTTATTCATTTATGAAAACAGTTCGGATTTTATATTAGATCGAGTAAGTAAATAATTTGATCTAACTTGATCAACTTCGTGATTCTTTTAAATTTTTGCATTACCCTTCAAACAATTAAATCGATTTTGACTTCCAAGGACTTGGTTAGCTAACATGACCACCTTCGCATCCGAATCAGTCCACCGGTAATCAGTCTATGGTTTTGTTGATTGACTGGTCATTGGACCTTGTTTTATGAATTAAGTACAGTTATGAAACAAGTTTACCAATGCCTAGTGTAGGGCGATTTGACAACAGGTTGACAAACTTAATTGTGATTATGTAATGCCGAGTACAATTACATGGCGGATGTTTGCACAAAGCAGGGCAGAGCCTAATAGGACTATGGGGGCCATGGCCCTCCTTAAAATTTTTAAAATTTTTTATTATCTATATTTTTAATATTTTTAAAAATAATTTTTTATTTAATAATTAATATAAAATAATATTTTATTTTTTATATTTTATTATTATTATATGTTTATTTTTTTATTTTTATTCTGTTTGTTCATATGTTCATAGTTTCTGTAGATTTTCTTTTCTAAATTTTTATGAATCATCAACCATATTTTTTTTTTCTTTTTAGTTCTGTAAGTTTTATCATTTACTTGTCATGTTCTTCTTTTTTCTGTTATATATATATTTTATTTTGTATAATTTTAATCTTTAAAAATTAAAAAATTATTATGTAATTCTCAAATATAAGTTATTGTGTTACACTATTGGTTGTTGCTTAAAATTTCATCAACATATTATTTTCTATTAATCCCGCTTGATACATTAATTCGTCTTGTTTTGACTCTTTCAGTTTCTACAATAACTAAAAAGAAAATCTTTTCAACAATAAAAATTATAAAAATAAGACTTTTGAACAAAATGGATAATGAGTTTCTTGCAAATAATTTAGTTGTTTATATTGAAAAAGATATTACTAGTTTTTTTGGTATAGAGTTAATAATTGATGAATTAAAATTCAAGAAATATCATTACTTTTTCTAAAAGATTATTATAAGTCTTTTTTTTATTTACTTGTTATATAAAATTATTTTCTATTATCAATATTTTGATTATTGGTTAAATTCAATATATTAGTTTTAAAAATTTTTAACTCTTATTTCTTTTCACCTTTAGCCTTCTAAACAAAAATTGATTAGATCCGCCCTTGGTATAAGATTGTGCTTTATGAATGTATATATAAATGTGATGCATTGAAACATAAGTTTTAAAATGACGGGAACAAGCAACAGCCAAAAGATAATTTACAAACAATACACATTTACTTGAAACCATGCACATTTTTTCTATGCAAATGGGTCCCATCCGCCAAAATACAAATTTTTACTTAAGAAATCATCCTTGGTATTTAATCATAAGCTTTGGCATCTTACCGAGCTCTCAACTTACAAATAAGAATTGGACAGCCCACTTTTAGTGAAAAAAAAGGCAAGAGTATTGAGACTTGCTCAAGTCTTGGTCCTCTAAGAAACCAAGAGTGTAAATGACCAAATTGCTTGAAAGGTCTCGAGACCTACCTTGCTTGTCTCAAGACCTTATTCAAATATGCAAATTCTTCTGCATGTATTTTATAAATCAAGGCTGTCCAAGCCCTTCCCTTAGAATAACCCAAGATTTCAACTTATATCACCCTTTCTTATATTTCCATTCCAACACTAACATCGTTACCAATCATTTACACTTCTTGGTTCTCCAATTACATCACTTAAACCCAGCATACCATGCTAAGATAGTTCATTTTTTAACAACAATGCCACAATTAAAATGCATACATAAACATGACAATTAGTGGTATTTCTACCCCATTAAGGACAATGCACAAAAAGTACTCTGACGCAAGCACCAGTGGCATATCCGCTTCACTACAGGCAATGCATCAAGGGTACTTTGACCCATACACCAGTGGTATTTCTGCCCCACTATGGCAATGCACATAAAGTACTTCGACCCAAACGCCAGCGGTATTTCTACCTCACCGTAGACAATGCTATGCATCACACGACATAACAATGATCTCATTCACAATTATATTCACGCCAATGTAATTTCAGCTTTATAAATCACTAGGCCTAGCACAATAACACCTAGTCAAATAATCGTCCAACTTTAACATATATGCACATACATGTAAGAACATCACACCACATTCAAAGGTTCATACATCATCGTGTAAGATCAATAAATAAAAGCTTGTTCTTTAAAAAATAAAAAAAATAAAAGCTTGTTCCTATACATTTTCTTTGAAATCATTTACACTGTAGTATACAATTAAAATCCCATTTCATGCATTTCCAAAATCCTTTAATTGCAACATCCACTCACCTGATAACCGTTTATACCATAGCTCAACTAGCAAAATCGAGCTTCTAGCCACCAATTTCTTGAGCCCCAAATGCACCCTAGTATCTACAATAGCATAGAAATTCAATTTCTTACTTATTCTTCCATGTTTAGCAGCTCATACGCACCCAACAGCATGTTAGTGTGCCTTTTATTCACATTCGACTTATTCTAGCCAATTTTCTACCAATTACCCATTACATAACCATCTTTACCTTTTTCCCAACTTATTTCCTTCTTTGGTGAGTCTCCCCTCACCAAACCAACACTTCAAAATCTGAAATTATCTACAAAACTCAAAATTTCTTTAGTGCATTGACTTACTTTCTAGTTTGAGCAAAAGGGAAGTAAGCTTACCTTACTCAACTTATCTTTCAGCCCAATACTCTTTTCAAGAACTTTTAGCAGCTGAATTTAAACCTTACCCAGAAAAATGAAAATCCACAAGGATTCAAATACCCTCCTAGGGCAGCAAACTTCATTTTTCTTCAAACCAAATCGGTAAAGATGCTTAAAATAGCTAAATACTTATTCAATCGACTCGTCCTGACTTTATATAAGAATAAGTTAAGGTAGCTTGTTTTTTATAATTTTTATAATCTCTTTTTATCTGTTTCGCCTGCCTTGTCGAGGTAAATTATTTATACTAATAGGGCATTTGATACATCAACTATGTCAGTTCCGTTCCTTGCTAACCGCCCATGCATCCTCATTTCTACGACATTCACGATAATAAATTAAGCTTATATTAAAACAATGATAGGGAATTGCAATAACGTGCAGTGGAGCAAGAAATATTAGATTGAACGACCATGTAATAAAATATGCTTTGATAATTGTTAAAAGATCTACTTAATCGGTGCTTATAAGTAAGGATAAGCATTATTCTATTAAGATCATATTAATTAAAAAATGTTGGTTTTAACTAATGTATCTGATTTATTTAGTTTTAATTAATTTCAAAAATACTTTTCAGTCTCCATTAATTTGACTAAATTGATCAGTTTCCATAATAAAATTAGAAGATACTTGTGCTATGCGACAGGATTTATAATGGGTAAAGATTTTCTTACAATAATATCATGATTTTTTTAAATATTTGAGCAATTGATGTTAAAAATAATGAATAATATTACAATAAAACTTCTATAAATACTTTGAGACCATGAAAATTTATTAATTAATCGATATATTATTTAATCGATAATTTATTAATTTATACATTAATTAACAAAAAATTAATTTATCATGATATTCTTCATTTTTTTCAAAAGATTAAACTTAATACGGGCATTATCTGTTATGATTAAACCAATATTACTAATTGCAAATAGAGACATTGAACTTAGATTTTCTCCTACTTTCTCATTAGCCAAATAAACTTTTAATTCCAAACCCCTCTAATTTATTTTGTCTTCATCCTTCTCTCACCCTTTTGAAAAACCATTTTAGTGAAGGTTTTAGAAACCTTCCTTAAATAAGCCGTAGGCTGTCATGCTCTAAATTGGATGAGTTGAGATTTCAAACTACCAATATGATAGTTACATAGTTCTAGCTGTCAATTTCATACTTAACGTATTCTTAGTAGAAGCACCTTCGGACTCCTACCAACCTCGCATCCCCACCTCTTTCCCCTGACCCTTCCCTTGTCCCTTGTAATTCTCTTATTAGTTAAGAAGGTTTGAATTAAGGATGGGGATGAGTTGAAGGAAAGATGACGAAAGAGAGGGATGGCCTAATCAGATGGATTAAGAGGTGAAGGGAGAATGAGGAAAAAAAAGTTTAAAAATACCTTTTCAATATCGTGAAATTTTAAAATTAAGAGTACGTTTGGCCTGGCTTTT
>NW_018397259.1:10682357-10682478 GCF_002168275.2 Theobroma umbraticum | reverse complement strand
AAGCTATTATAAAGCTCTTATAAAAAATAATAGCTTTTAAAATTAAGTTAAAACTGTTTGGTAAATTTTATTTTTATAAGCTCTTTTTTATAGATAAGCTGTTTGGCAAAATAATTTATAT
>NW_018397259.1:10618045-10682257 GCF_002168275.2 Theobroma umbraticum | reverse complement strand
AAAGCGCTTTCGAAAGTAAGAATCAGTATACATTAGATTAGATGACACTTTATTATTTGTTAATTAGCAATCAATAATCTTAATTTAGTTAGTTCGATTTAGGGTTTAGCCTTTTTAAAACTAATTAAAGCCCTTTTCATATTAAAAAAAAAAAACTAATCAATGACCTGCAACAAGAACAGTTTGCCCACCCGGCAGGCGCCTCTGGGGAAGAAATCTACGTTAACTCCACCTCTGTTTTTGTGTTCAAAGTTCAAATTTTTCGGGAGATCTCCACTTGACTATTGAGTTTCTCCCCTGAATTCTGATCAATCTAAAATTTTATCCGCTTTTGGTTTCTTTTTTAAGAATTTTCAGCGCAGCGCCAATGGCTTCCCTTGATGATGCTTATCTGAATTTCTCTTGTTCCGTTCTAGACCACCGGCCTTGATCTCTCCTTCTTTCTCTCTCCAATCCCGATAAGTCTATACATTCTTTTATGTTGACGTCTGAGGCGGAAAGGGAGATATCCCAAGTTAGTTGCGGAGTTGCTGATGATGACGATGATCAAGATACTGGCGGTGGAGCGTCCCACTCCCGCAGAATTGATTTTGATGGATGTGCGTGTAAAAGGGATTTCATAGAGGAAAAGGTCAAGCAGGTTGTCCTGTTTCCATTTGCAAAGTCTAAGAAGAAGAAACAAACAAAAACCCGTGCAAAGCTGTCTTCTTTCTCATCTTCAGGTAAAAGGGTTGATGCCGGTGGTGGTGTTTGCAGTGGCTTTTGCTGCATGCAACCCCGTACTTTGGAATCACCTGCTGATTCCAAAAGAAGCGACCCCAATGATCCCACCTTCACATATGAGATGCTCAAAGCTTTGATTGAGAGCAATCATTTCTACTGCAAAGAATGCAATCCCCATTCAGTTTAATAATTAATATATCAATACTTTGAAATTCTTCCGTAATGCCGCTATTATTCTTTCTGTTGTTGCCATTTGTGGTGTGCTTTTGATTGTTGACATGATTTCCAGAACGGCGCACAAGTTTCAGATTAATTGCAAATTTTTGTTGAAGTCGGTCAATATGTTCTGGAATCGCAAATCTTCAGCCGAAAATAGATCAGATATTATAATTTACAGGAGACACCAATTTGGGCTGCCCTGCTCTTGCTAGATATGGCTGAGTTCCTGAGTCAGATAAATTTTAAGCAATCACATCTATGACAAACCTCGCAGCACGTTGCTTTGTTCCTTGAGAAACCTCTACCGCCAGGTTTTGCCAATTCAGCATGACGAGCGTGTAAAATGGTAAAAGGAAAAAAAAAAAAAAAAGAGTTCTTTATTCAATTTTCTTTTGAAATATGAAAAAGGTGGCTGAAACTCTTCAACTCTTTCAAAATGTAAAGACTTTTTTTATCTGATTATTCTTCATAGCTTGTGAATAATAGTGCTGTACTCCTCTCTCTTTATTGCTTGAAAGACCTGATTTGAGTGTTGTATAGGTTATTTTTCAGTGTTCTTTTGTGAAGGAATCTGAAGTTCCTCTTTCTTGTTTTCAATTTCTAGTCCTTAACAGTTCCCTCCAAAAACTGTGTTGAGATATTTGTAGTTTGTCAAACTTATATATTCAACTGCTGCAGCATGTTACCTGTAGAAGGGCAGTCGTTTGTCAGAAAACAACTGTTATGCGCTTTATTTATAATTATGAATTCAAGTTGCATATAAAAAAAGTTGATTAATTTCGTTGGGACATATTGTAAGGTTGCTCTTGAAGATTCTCAACCTTGTGGATAAGAGATGAAGGATGTATCATCTGATGATAAAACATAGTTTCATTCTATTGGAAGAATTACAACAGCAACAAACAGAGACTCTTCCCACTTTTTGTTTGTGGCATTTGGATTTAGTTGTCTTGTGTATGATTGGGAAAATTCTTGTTTTGTTTGTATTACATGTTTCATGGCAAAGTTAGGACTCCTCTAATTGTGTTTGCTATCGTGGTGAAAGAAGCAGTTTCTCTGGTGTTTTGCAGACTTTGATTTGAGTCTTCGTGTTCTTTCTACTTCCTAGTCACTAATGAAGTATAGTTTCCTTTTGGCGCTGAGCAAAAGGTGGAAAAGCTTTCTGATGTTACTAAAAAGTTAATGTATAGTTTCTCTGCCAACAGAGAAGTAGTGCAATATTTGTATTGCTAATGCCGCTTTCTTAATTACTTCTTTCCCTCAGATATGTGATCTCAGTGTTGGAATTTTTCTAACAATTCTAGATGTTGCAGTGATCACTTGGTAGCAAATCTCACGAAAATGAAGGGTGTAATCCTCATTTCCTCATATAACAAGTATTAAAACATACCCACCAGACGTGCTATATCCTTTATACTTTATTGGTAAGGAAAAGACATCTGCTGGGCTTCTTGTTGATTCTATTATCATGATTCTTTCCAGTGCACTGCCTCTAAAGATACCAATAGTAGAAAGGAGAGCGACAGGCCCTGAAGCATTTATTTAAGGAAAGCGCAAGTACCTGTTATTACAATAGAATTTGCACATATACAGTTGTGTGCTCTGCTGATACATCTTGCTTATGATTCGTGAAATAGGTGGACAAGGAAACATCATATCAACACATTTCTAGCAGTTTTAGGCGGGTCGTGATGTTATAATAGCATGAGCGGATATCCTTTGTTGGAAATTAAAATTTTTTGGCGAGAAATCTGAAGAGGAGCCCATACAAAAAGAAGTTTGAAGTTTGGTGGAAATCACACCTAGCTTCTTCTTTGAAGGCTCTTGATCATTAATCTCTTTGCAAGTAACCTGACCACAGATAAATTGCGGTGCCCCAGTCAGCAAGCAGAATGTGAGCTTGTTAAAAGAAGCTTATGTCCAAATTTAGCTGCGGTTACATACTGGTAATAACACAAGCCCGTTGCAATAACCTTGTTAGGACAGCTCAGAGTCCTGTTATAATGGTGATAGGGCTTACACTGTTGACTGAATTCTTGTGCTTGATTTCAGGATACTGAACCAAATAAATGCATGGTAACCGGGCCGGGCATGATAGATTAATGGGAAAAATGGAATTTTCTCAACTTGTTATCCCCCAGTGGCATCATGTAAGCATATTCGATATGAAACTAAACAAATTCAGGCACTTGGATGCTCTATTTGGCAGTAAATGTTAAGCCTGTCCTGACTGAACAAGCAAGCCTTGTGGATGGAATAATTTAAGGATGGTAACTATAAACAATTGACAGATTACTGTAACCCTGCAATCGTACCAGAAGCTGAATCAGTGATGCCTGTAGTCCTATGCTTAAGGACTATTGGCATGCTTTGTAGGTTTTGATATGCCACTTACGTTTTGGAGTACGTAATCAAGTCTCGTAACAGGAGTATACTTGCGGAATATAATTACTAGTCTCTATATTGTTACAAGCGTACAAGGTATGGGGAAAAGATGAGATGAAAAATGAGGGAGATGTGTGTCTTTGTCCGCTGGCGCTGTTCAAACTAGAAATCCTGTTACGGGGTGTAAGCGAGGCTGGCTCAAACAAAGCCAAGTTCTGCTTTAATCTTACCTCTCAGCAGTAGAAGCTACATGACCATACATATTTGGTGTGCGATGCAATTGGGTCTGTCTTGCAGAGCTTCCAGTGGAAACAGATTCCTCCGAAGTCTTATTGAGATTGTTTCTCTCCTAGAACAAACCCTCAATGTGAAGTGGTCAGGATGATGAAGGGCTAAAAGCCTTGAAACACTGTATCCTTCTCTATCACTAGTCGAGATCTTGACCCTGATGGTCATGCCTTGGCTCACTTTATTTTGAGCACAAAATTTGATAATGATGGCTTGATGAGCAAGTGAGCCACATGCTTTTGTGCATAATTTCTTCTAGTCAACTAATTTTCACCAAGCTGGCGTTGGGGGATGGAGCCAACAAAGGGTGGTTGAAGATGACAATGGCAAAGGACCCATCATCCATGTATCATGTATGCAGTTGTAGATCAACAGCTGCCCCTGACCGCTCACAGCTCAGAAGCGCTGTAATGAGGAGATCCTGTTGAAGCGGATAAAGGGGAAGAGTTAGGCACTTAGGCGGAAGGAAATAGGGCGTGGACCCTACACAGGCAACGAGTCTGTCCGCCATTTATATTTGTTTCTAGTTTGGATTGTGGTATGGCCAAACTCTACCTAACACACGTGAATGCCCTAGCGCATATTTTTGTTGGTATTAGGTCCAGTTTTGATTAAGGCAAAGGGAAATGGGCACCCAAAGGAAAAGCACAATTGGGCATGGGCTGCCTCTGCGTTGCTACTAGTTCTAACCAGTAGCCGCCTTCCTCTTTCCTTGGATCCCATCTCGGCCTCACGCCTCCTGTACCTCGCTACGAGTTTCTTTATTTTATTTTATTTTATATTTATTATCATCCATAAACGATAATTCCATCATTCCATATCTCCCACTGGTGGATTTTTCCTATTGTATACTATATTTTATGGGGAACAACCAAGTGATCCAATATAGAAAGTAGATTTCTTTATTAAATGAAGCCACAGCCCACAAGACTTGATTCAATAAACAATTATAGAAAGCCAATGATAACATAACTGCCACTGTTATCCTTGTTTTGGAAACCCATGCTGCTTATTTTATTATATCTTCGTGTTGGAGGATGCCAATTGCATGCCACCACGAAATCGTGTAATTATTATATTATTATTTTATGTTATCATGGTGGTCCCTGCTAGCTGGTAATGGTAAAGTGCTAGTCTTTCAAGGCGGTGGTCGAGTTTTTTTGTGCGTTGCTTCTATAATGAGATTGGAGATGGATTCTGGGTTTACTGGCCGAGCTTGGGATTCTCATTTCCAAGCTCTTCTGCGAACTACCTCTTCTTCTTCCCATCACAGTTACAGATAGCAGTTGTCCTTTTGCTTCCTCTGCTCGTATCAACAAAGGTTAGCTCCTTACACACCTTTCTATCTTTCTTTTTTATGAGAGTGTGCGTTCATCACTGAATTAATTAATCGCTACTATTTCAGCTTAATAGCTATGTGGATTATTGTTTTGCAATAGCCAGTTTGTTCTATGACCTTGCTCTACCATGTCTGATGAATTATGATGGGAGGGATTCCTTTTAGCTGAGCCACTTTTTTCGTATCTTTTTTTTTTTTTTTGGGGGGGGGGGGGGTGTGGTGGGTGTGGTGTTGGGGATGATCATGATTAAGGTTACTGAATATTATAGCAACCGTAAGTCTGGAACTTGGGTAATTGGTCTGCTCATATGCTGCAGTTATTGATGGAAGAGGACATCATTTCTATAGAACAAAAATCATTCATAGGACTCGTTTGCGACTCTCTGAAATTTTGTGTTATCCTAGCTTTCTCTCAATAATGCAAAAAAAAAAAAAAAACAGACGGGGCAACTTTTCTTTTGTAATGCTATAGGAAAATCAGGATTATTTACGGGTTTAGATGTCAATATTGTCGACTTCTTTGTTTTCTTTTCATGAATTGGTGATAAAAAGTGTTAGAATTTTTGGCATTTTCCGGCTCGGCTACAATTTCTATTGATAAACTTGTTATGATAATGTTCCTGATCCTGATCATGTTCAGGAACAGTGGCAATAATGTCAAGACCTGTTTCTACTTTCAATAGTTAAGCATTCTTTCCTGGTGGTTGTTATTCATGGAGATCTCTTCTTTTGCTTATATAATTAAGTTTCAGGAGAAAATGTCTTCTTCAAGGCCAAGTCATTCATCTAGCAACTCTGGGAGATCAAGGCACAGTGTCAGGATTTATCCTCAACCACAGTTGATGCAAAACTCCATGCAGATTTTGAGGAGTCCGGTAGCTCCTTTGACTATTCAAGTTCGGTGCGTGTAAGTGGAGACCATCAACTTAGGTCAGACAAGGTTACCACAGCTTATCTCCATCAAATACAGAAAGGCAAATTCATCCAACCCTTTGGGTGCTTGCTAGCCTTAGATGAGAAAACTTACAAGGTCATAGCATACAGTGAGAATTCCCCTGAAATGTTGACCATGGTTAGTCATGCAGTCCCGAGTGTTGGGGACCACCCAGTTCTTGGCATTGGAACTGACATAAAAACTATTTTCACAGCCCCCAGTTCCTCTGCATTGCTAAAGGCCCTAGGAATTGGGGAGGTTTCTCTTTTGAATCCAATCTTGGTCCATTGCAAGACTTCTGGGAAGCCCTTTTACGCGATAATCCATCGGGTAACAGGGAGCTTGATCATTGATTTTGAACCTGTAAAGCCCTATGAAGTTCCCATGACTGCTGCTGGGGCCTTGCAGTCATACAAGCTAGCGGCAAAAGCAATTACTCGCTTGCAGTCTCTGCCTAGTGGGAACATGGAAAGGCTTTGTGATACAATGGTGCAGGAGGTTTTTGAACTCACTGGTTATGACAGGGTGATGGCCTATAAATTTCACGATGACGACCATGGGGAAGTGGTTTCTGAGATAACAAAGCCAGGCCTAGAGCCTTACTTAGGTTTGCATTATCCAGCCACTGATATCCCTCAGGCTGCTCGATTTTTGTTTATGAAGAATAAAGTCCGCATGATTGTTGATTGTCGCGCAAAACATGTAAAAGTATTTCAAGATGATAAGCTTCCTTTTGACCTAACCTTGTGTGGTTCAACCCTAAGGGCCCCACACAGCTGCCATTTACAGTATATGGAGAACATGAATTCCATTGCTTCTCTGGTTATGGCTGTTATTGTCAATGATGGAGATGAAGAGGGCGATGGCCCTGATTCTGCACAGCCACAACAAAAAAGAAAGAGACTGTGGGGTTTGGTAGTGTGCCATAACACCACTCCTAGGTTTGTTCCATTCCCCCTCAGGTATGCCTGTGAGTTTCTAGCTCAAGTCTTTGCCATCCATGTCAATAAGGAGATAGAGTTGGAAAATCAAATTATCGAGAAGAATATTCTGCGTACCCAGACCCTTTTGTGTGATATGCTTTTGCGGGATGCACCCATGGGTATTGTATCACAAAGCCCAAACATAATGGATTTGGTGAAATGTGATGGGGCTGCCTTATTATACAAGAACAAAATATGGAAACTAGGAGTAACTCCAAGTGATTTCCAGCTGCATGAGATAGCATCATGGCTTTCTGAGTATCATATGGATTCCACAGGTCTGAGTACTGATAGCTTGTATGATGCTGGGTTCCCAGGGGCATTGGCTCTTGGCGATGTAGTATGTGGAATGGCAGCTGTGAGGATAACCCTCAAGGATATGCTTTTCTGGTTCCGGTCCCATACTGCTGCAGAAATTCGATGGGGTGGTGCAAAGCATGAACTTGGTGAGAAGGATGATGGCAGGAAGATGCACCCAAGGTCATCATTCAAGGCTTTCCTTGAAGTTGTCAAGACGAGGAGTATGCCATGGAAGGACTATGAAATGGATGCAATCCATTCTTTGCAGCTTATTCTAAGGAATGCATTCAAAGATAATGAGACCACAGATACTAACACTACTGCCATACATTCAAAGCTCAGTGACCTCAAAATAGAAGGGATGCAAGAACTGGAGGCAGTGACAAGTGAGATGGTTCGTTTAATCGAAACAGCGACGGTGCCAATTTTGGCTGTTGATGTTGATGGCTTGGTTAATGGGTGGAATATGAAAATTGCCGAGTTGACTGGTCTTCCTGTTGATAAAGCAATTGGAAAGCATTTACTCACACTTGTTGAAGATTCTTCTATTGAAACTGTCAAGCAAATGTTATTACTGGCATTGCAGGGTATGTAATATTCCATTTCTTCATATTTTATTAAGTTGATTTACTGAGTGTGTTTTGATGTACATGAGTTCTGCAGCATGTTAGCTCACTGACATTAATGCTGAATGTGAAAGGTTCTTTCTTCTTGCTGTTTTTTCTGTTTCCCTGTTTCCATTTAGTTTCCTTTTATGTAATTAAAAATGCTTTTCCTGATCAGGCAAGGAAGAAAAGAACATCCAATTTGAGATCAAAACTCATGGGTCAAGGATTGAGGCTGGCCCCATCAGTTTAGTTGTCAATGCTTGTGCAAACAGGGATCTTCATGAAAATGTTGTGGGGGTTTGTTTTGTGGCACAAGATATAACTGGTCAGAAGATTGTCATGGACAAATTCACCCGGATTGAAGGTGATTACAAAGCAATTGTACAAAATCCAAACCCACTGATTCCTCCCATATTTGGCATGGATGAATTTGGCTGGTGCTCTGAGTGGAATCCAGCTATGACAAAGTTAACTGGGTGGAAGCGAGACGAAGTGGTAGATAAAATGCTGTTGGGGGAGGTTTTTGGGACCCACATTGCATGCTGTCGTCTCAAGAATCAAGAATCTTTTGTCAATCTTGGTGTTGTACTTAATAATGCCGTGACCGGTCATGAGCCTGAAAAGGTTCCTTTTGGTTTCTTTGCTCGCAGTGGAAAGTATGTAGAATGCTTGTTATGTGTAAATAAGAAATTGGACAGAGAGGGTGCTGTCACTGGTGTCTTTTGTTTCTTGCAGCTGGCAAGCCATGAGCTGCAACAAGCACTTCATGTCCAGCGATTATCAGAGCAAACTGCCATGAAAAGATTGAAAGCATTAGCTTATCTGAAAAGGCAGATCCGTAATCCTCTTTCTGGGATTATTTTTTCAAGGAAAATGATGGAGGGCACAGAATTGGGACCAGAACAAAAACACCTTCTGCAGACTAGTACCCTGTGCCAGCGCCAGCTTAGCAAAATACTTGATGATTCAGATCTTGATAGCATCATTGACGGGTATGAAAACATCCTTTAAAACATGATCTTATTATTATTATTTTTTAATATCAGCAATAAACAGCTGCAGCATAAACTTTTGAAACATTTTCTTACTGTCAGACATAAGACTATGTGTTACAAAGCTTTACATGAAACTATTAACTTAAACTTGATTCATTTTATTAGCCCAAATTTTGTTGCTTCAGGATTAATATGGCTTTGTATTCTTTGGAACTTTTAAGCCCAAGCATATAGCGATAGCATATTTTCTGAGTCCAAACATCAGGGGTTTTATCAAACTTTGTTCACCACCCACATGGATGGCTTTTCTAATATTCTGGACTTGTTCTTTCTTGATGCATAATTTCTCTCCATCTTTTCCTTCTCTTCCCTAGAGAACCATAAATCCTTTATGCATAATGACATCAATTTCCTTAAACTTCTGCTATGGTTTCTCTCATCTTGTTCTCAGTCAGAATTGAAATTTTTAACTATATAAGCATTTCCTACTCTCTTGACAAGCCTCTCCATTTATATAAGTCTTGGTTGTGTAACCCTCAGTACTTTGGATGTGTGATTTTTATTGTCTAGTGCTTAACTTTCTTAACTTTTTCCCTTCTTTCTGTTTTCTGAATTCTAATAGCTACTTGGATCTTGAAATGATTGACTTCACCCTGCATGAGGTATTGGTTGCTTCTATTAGTCAAGTGATGATGAAGAGCAATGGGAAAGGTATCCGCATAGTCAATGATACAGAAGAAGAGGTCATGACTGAGACCTTGTATGGAGATAGTGTTAGACTTCAACAGGTCTTGGCTGATTTCTTGTTGATATCAGTTAATTTTACACCAAATGGAGGCCAACTTGTTGTTGTAGCTAGCTTGACCAAAGATAAACTTGGACAGTCTGTTCATCTTGCACATTTGGAGCTCAGGTACTACTTTCTTTCATAAATATGCATTCATACTGATAGTTGGAGATATCCTAAAAGTACATTAAAAAAAAAAAAAGGAGAATGTGCCTGCGCGCCAAATTAAGTGCATCATGTTCCTCTTTTTTCATATTAATTCATCAGTAGTAAGTATATGTAGCTGGCATATGTATGTGATATGCCTTAGTTTTAGGCACAAGTGAAGTCTTCCTTTTATGAAGTCAGCCAAAGTAAAAGGATTTTGTATATATTTTGGGGGCAGGATAACACATGCAGGTGGCGGAGTGCCAGAAGCATTGCTGAACCAAATGTTTGGAAGTGATGGAGATGCATCAGAGGAGGGTATCAGTTTGCTCATCAGCCGAAAGTTGGTAAAACTCATGAATGGAGATATCCAGTATTTAAGGGAAGCAGGCAGGTCAACTTTCATCGTGACCATCGAACTAGCTGCAGCAAATAGGTCCAGAACCTAACTGATATTCATGGAAATAATGAGACGATGGTTTTGTACAGTGAAGGAGAAATTTGGAGTTTGGCACTGTGTCATGCCACAGCATGTGGTTTTTATTTGTTGATTTGCACTTGAAGTTGCAGATAGAGGTATTTGGATAAGTTGTGTTGGTGGGAGTGTAGGATTTGTTTTCAGTTATTTAGTAAGGGATTGAATGGGCCAGTAAGGGTGAGAGGCGTAGTTGCAATCAACTGCTTGCATATTGAAGGGATTGAAACATGTAATTGTTTCAGTGATATCTGATATGTTGGAGTCATTTTTGTGTGTTCATGCTGGGTGAGCTTGTAGCTGTAGACTGTGATTTGAGTTTGTTGTGAAGTTATGCTTTTTGAGATGGTGAAGGCTAAGTTTAAGGGTTGATATGAAGTTGCAATCCTAAGATATAATAAAAAACACTTGAATCAAATGTTTGGGTGTATGAGTTGTGGTTATTAAATCAAATGTTAGAGTGCGTGAGTCGTTGTTATAAAATACAAGTTGTTTTCAAGTTGAATTTCCATAACATGTTGACACAATTACCAAATTTTACTACATGCATACCTTCGCAATTTTCTCCTCACGGAATTAGCAGTCTAGAAGAAAAACAAACGAACGGAGAGGCCACTGTTTTTGATCAATGACCATTCAAGTCCAAACCAGGCTAACGCCTAATGGGCCTAGAAAGAGGAAGTTCACATGGGGTGGGGTGTGGGGCGGTTGTTTTAAATCTCCAAAAGCATGTCCAGTACCCTACCAAAACCAGCCTCGTCTCTTATTTCCTCGCACTGCTCTGCTTCTTGCGCTATTCTTTCCTGGCGGCGCCTCAGCAGCTCAGGTTTATTTGGGAATTCATTCATACCTTGTTCTTTCTCTTCACCCAACCATCAACTTGACTTGGGAGTTCATTTTTGCTGTCCTGTCCGATCGGTTTCTACAATTATTCCTTTCTTCTCTCTATAAATAGAAAATTTCCTTCTTGATCGCAGGTGTTGTTGTTCCTTAAATATGGAGGAGCATGGCCCGAAACAATTATCATTTCCCCCCGATAGCCCTCCACTCTCTGTCATTGCGGCCGCTAAGATTGCTGGAATCGATTTACCAACTCAGACTTCCTCTTCTTCTTCTTCTTCTGCCACTTTGTCCTTCTCAAACGGGTATACTTTTAGCTTTCCTTAGTTTTAATTTTCAACTTTACGGTTTAGTTTTTTTATTAAAAAAATAATAATAAATTCAATCCATTCTGTCTCTGTGTAATAAATAGGTTCAAATTGCATGGAACTAATGTAATTCTCCGCTACGTCGGTCGCCTTGCTACCATTCCTAATTTCTACGGCCACGAGGCTTTCCACGCCGCCCAAGTATGTTTTTTTTCTTCTCCTTTTTATTAGAAAGAAAGCTCCGTTTGACTTGATAGAAAATATAGTTTTTATTAGAAAGAATGAAAGCTTCGTTTGATTTGATAGTAATATATTTTCTTTCCGTTACCCAGATTGATGAGTGGCTGGAGTATGCTCCTATCCTTTCATGTGGTGGTTCTGAATTTGAGAATGCTTGCGGCTTCCTGGACACATATTTGGAGAAGCGTACCTTTCTCGTTTCTCATTATTTCTCCATTGCTGACATATCTATCTGGTCTGGTCTTGCTGGTAAACTTTCAAAATTCATCCTTTTTGTTGTGTTACCCCATGCCATTTGGTTCATCCAACTTTTTCCCCTTTATCACGGTTGCCTTGCAGCTTATATATCTGTTAATTCCTTGACCGCCAACGGAAAATGACCTGCTGCTTTTATATCTTATCCTTCCTTTTTTGTTTTTGGGTTGACTAGCCCATAAAAGATTCCAACTTGTATACCATCATACTATAACTTCATTTTTCTCAATGTAATCTCTCACGGCTTTCCATCTATCCGTACCTAACAAATATTCTATGCCCTGTAGGAACTGGGCTAAGATGGGAAAGCATGAGGAAGTCAAACAAGTACCCAAACCTTGTTCGCTGGTACAATTCTGTTTCTGCAGAATATAGTGATGCCTTGAAGGAAGTCACAGCATTTTATGTTGGCCAAAAAGGCTTGGGAAAGCCAGTGGCAGCTAAACGAAAAGAGCAAAAGAGTGTAAATGGGGATGTTTCCGATAAGGAAAAAGTTGCTAGCCGGCCTTCAGCTGAAGTAGATCTTCCTGATGCTGAGATTGGGAAGGTGCGGTTGAGATTTGCTCCTGAACCTAGCGGTTATCTTCACATAGGGCACTCTAAAGCAGCCCTATTAAATCATTATTTTGCTCAAAGGTACCAAGGTGAAGTAATATTGCGCTTTGATGATACAAATCCGACCAAAGAAAGCAATGAATTTGTAGAAAATCTTATAAAAGATGTTGAGACTTTGGGTATCAAGTATCAAAAGATCACCTATACTTCTGATTACTTCCCAAAGTTAATGGATATGGCAGAAAAGTTGATACAGGAAGGTAAAGCCTATGTGGATGATACACCACGTGAGGAAATGCAGAAGGAAAGGATGGATGGCATTGAATCGAAATGTAGGAACAACAGTGTGGAGGAGAATTTGAAGTTGTGGAAGGAAATGGTTGCTGGCTCTGAAAGGGGCTTGCAGTGCTGCCTTCGTGGGAAGTTAGACATGCAAGATCCTAACAAATCTCTAAGGGATCCAGTGTACCACCGGTGCAATCCAGTTCCCCACCATCGAATTGGATCCAAGTACAAGATATACCCAACTTATGATTTTGCTTGTCCATTTGTTGATGCTGAAGAAGGCATAACACATGCACTCCGATCTAGTGAGTATCACGATCGCAATGCTCAATACTATAGGATTCAAGAGGATATGGGAATGCAAAAGGTACACATATATGAGTTTAGTCGATTGAATTTGGTCTATACGCTTCTTAGCAAGCGTAAGCTGCTCTGGTTTGTGCAAAACGGTAAAGTAGATGGATGGGATGATCCCCGTTTCCCAACTGTCCAAGGAATTGTTCGCCGAGGTCTGAAAATAGAGGCCTTGATACAATTTATTTTGGAACAAGTGAGTTTGCATGGCTCATTCACAATGTGCAACTGAATGTTTTGGAGTACCATAGTTTGCTTTAGAGTATAAGCTTTGATTCCAATGAATATTAATTTTTTTCATCCTTTTGTTCCAGGGAGCATCGAAAAATCTCAATCTTATGGAATGGGACAAACTTTGGACTATTAATAAGAAAATCATTGATCCTGTTTGTCCTAGACATACAGCAGTTATTGAAGAACGACGCGTGTTGTTGACCTTAACTAATGGTCCTAATGAGCCATTTGTTCGCATTATCCCAAGGCATAAGAAGTATGATGGTGCTGGAGAGAAAGCGACTACATACACAAGGAGGATATGGATAGACCATGCTGATGCAGATTGCATCTCAGTAAATGAGGAGGTTACCTTAATGGATTGGGGAAATGCCATCGTGAAAGATATCATTAAGGACCAGGATGGAAACATCACCCAGTTAGTCGGAGTTTTGCATCTTGAAGGATCTGTCAAGACAACAAAGTTGAAGCTCACATGGCTAGCAGAAACAAGCGAACTCGTTAACCTTTCATTAGTGGAGTTTGACTATCTAATAACAAAGAAGAAGGTATCTTCTTACTATTAACTTACAGCTATACTTTCTGGTTCAATTTTGTCCTTGTTTAAAATTTATAATTGTCACAAGCTAAATAGTGGAACACTGTTCACCATGTGCTCCTTCAAATTTAAAATTAGCACTGACTCATACAATTTGATAGAGAAACATCTTGTCTTGAACAGGAAATCAATCATAGTTCAGGGTTGTTTCTCTTCCTTTTTATGCCAAAATCAATAGAGGATTATGTTTGTGCCTGCATGCAAATGTACATGTATACCTGTTTGTAATGTCACATGTGCAATGAACATGGCTGCATAATAAATCATATGCAAATGTTGCATAATGAATGTTATGTTGATTGTTATTTGTTGACAATTATGCAATACGAATTATGTGCTAGAAATTGAACCCAGTGTTCTTGATACTTGTGGGATTTTCACCCTGCTTCTCCATGGGAGGGAGTATCATATATTTTAGTTCATTGTTGTCCCATAATGGCTCGATACTTGGTCGAGGTGTGTGGTGCTTAGTATGAGGATGTGGTTTTTTTTCTATATTTGTTGTGGATGCAGCTGGAAGAAGGAGAGGATTTCCTAGATGTACTAAACCCATGTACAAAAAGGGAGATAGCAGCAGTTGGAGATTCCAACATGCGCAATTTAGAGCAAGGAGAGATATTGCAGCTGGAGAGGAAAGGCTACTTCAGATGTGATGTTCCCTTTGTTAGACCTTCAAAGCCTGTGGTTTTGATCGCAATTCCTGATGGCAGGCAGCAAAGTGTGTTGAAGTAGGCAATTTTACCCTATCTTATTCAGATCCTGAAAGACGAGGGGAGAAATTATGAGCTCTTGCCTCTCTCTCTCTCTCTCTCTCTGGCTGATATATGGACATGCAAGTTAGCAAGTTTATGAATATTGTGGATGTAACAGTTTCTGGTTCGTGTTTTATGGTCATTATGAACATAAGTGCTTTCTTTTTTTCAATCCTTATGGTACAACTATTAACATGGGTGGGTTCATTCCTATTCGAGTGACATTCAAAGACATTGATTTGTTTTGGACAACCATGAAGAGTAGTCCAAAACAATGGCAAGTGTTGGTTACAATGTCTTAATTACTCTAATCGTGTTTGTGGCCACTTTTGGTTATTCCGTAGTAGGCCGTTAGTGTCTTCTTTAAAAACAGAAAATAGAGAAAAGATGGGTGCATTAAAACAAACGAAGAATGTCAGAATTACTATTAAACAGTTGGGTAGATCACCAGACAAACAAGAAACAACGTGGTGGTTCATACAATTCTACAAATCCTACTCCTATTCCCGCATCTGTTGGCGCAAAGGCATTACGCCACTTTCTATTTCAATTCAAGCTTACGGTAATAGGATACAGATGATCACACACCTCTAGGCAACATCTTTTACGTTTACATACATTAAATGATGGGCATGCCCTGCTGATTTGTCTACTACTGTTAATACAGGTTGTTAATAGTCTGGAAATCGGATACAATAATGCTATGCCCATCATTTCTAGCTGGCTCCAAGAGAGAATCAAATCAAATGGAGCAACTGGAGCAGGGCCCTTGAAATTACCAAAAATGCAGTATTTTAATTATTGTCTTAAACTAATCGGTCCTTTAAGATCATTTGATTAGTTTGTGCTTTTAAGATAACAAGTTTGAAGTTGAGCCACGCTTTTTTATCTTTTTTGTTTTTCTTTGATCACGTTCACAGCAACCCCAGAGAAGCTGCAATTAAATTAAACCAACAGCTGGGCGTGATGAAACCTTGGAAGTTCACCCACCACTGCCAATATTCTTTCCCAGTGCTAACCCTTGCTTCTTCAGTGTTGTTTACTTATTTGTTCATAAATCGTTATTAAACATAAACAATGGTACACCAAGGTTTTATCCCATATGATGGAAGGGGTGTACGCAATCCATTTATTGCGATATTTATTGGCTTTTCACAATGAAAACAAAGCTTGCAGTTTGAGATATGATAACTCTTTTCCCCCCTGCCTGAGACAAGAAATTCACATTAAAAAGCTGCCCACCAATTCTCCTTCTCCAACTATTAAACAACAGCAGCAGCAACAGCAAAGCTTAATTTAGTCTACTTTTTGGGTGCCAACCTGGACTTAATTTTCTGAACCTGTTTTGTACCAATCTGGAATGCCTTGCTCAATACATCATCAGGCACTGTTGGCGTGGCTGCAAATAGGGTGGCAGCAAGGGACTGTGTTCCGGGCAACTGACTATTGAAGGCAGCTATAACAGAAGCAGGCATCATCCCAATGTTCTTCTGGAAATGCACCAATCCTTTAGGGAACACAAATATTTCACCCTTCCTGATCGACTTTGATATCAATACGTTGGATGTGGTTATGAAGCCAACCTCCAGCTCTCCTTCCAGCACGAACACTATCTCGGTTGCTCGTGGGTGGGTGTGGGGAGGGTTGAGCCCACCGGGGGCGTAGTCAATGCGAGAGAGGGAGACGCCGAGGGTATTGAGACCTGGGATCTTTTCCACATTGGCCCCTGTGACAAGCGACCCCAAGGTGTTGTTGGTGAAGCCTGGTTTGGCCAGACCGGCAAAGAAGAAGTCATCTGCTCCTACGCTTGAGGGGTTCTTGCAGGGGAATCCATTCACTTTCACTCCTGTTTATGTTGGCACATATATGTATTATGCATATGTACAAGTACATAACAATAAGCATCAGTGAGCTAGTACATAACTCATACTGTAACTGCAAGCCCATATATTTTTGTTGGAATCATCCAAATATTGAAGCAAAATTCTTCAAAGATTTCATGTTAATTTGATTCTGGTAGAAAAAGAGGTCAGATGAGCCATCATGAGGCTTAGCGACTAGCAAGAGATCAAATAGAATCCACTCGTGAAGAGGTCAATTAAGCTGTCAATCGAAGCAACATACATCATTTCAATTGTGCAGCTGGAGAAGTAGGATTAGTTTTTATCCAAAAAAACAAAAGAAAAGAAAAAAGTGGATCTGGTGAAAACTGAATAACAGCTACCAAATACAGTATAGCAATTAGCGGTAGCATGTAAAGTTTTCCGAGGCTTTCGTTCTTTTTTTTTTTTTGGCTGAGCCACTCTTCTTTGAATAGCTGAAACTTAATTGGCTGACATTTTAAAGGTAGAAACGATAGTAGCAGTAATAAAAAGCTAATCATTACGGCAAGCGGCAAGAAGAAAAGATAGAAGAGCATTAGTGCAGTACCAGAGGAAAGATCGGCAACACATATATCCTGAAGCAAGTCGGGGTCAGCAACAGCGGCACCCAACACCAAGGCAAAAGTTGTAAGAAACAGCGCAACGAAAGCCTCCATGGGTTGCCTCTTAGAAACAGTGGATGTTGTTGTTGTTTAAATAATAGAGAATGAAAAGAGGCAGTCAGGAAAGACTTAAGAAAGGAGATAGAAGAGAAGTTACGGTACGATTGAAGACCATGGATGAAGGAGAGAAAAAGTTGGGAAGCGTATTTATATTTGGCAGGTAGGTTTTGGGTTTTGACAATTGATGGATGGAGATCGTGGCAGGTAGAGCACGAAGCATGCCTTGCCTTGCCTTGCCTTTGCCAATATCTACAAAACTGAAAAGTCGGCGCAAGCAGCCAGGCTGTGGCTTCTATTTTGCGCTCTTTGACCTCATTCCTGGCCCCTTGTATTTAAGTCCATCACATGCCCTCATCTCATTTAATAATTCCTCGTGACCACAATTTCATCCTCTGCGTTAGGATTTGCAAACTAATACTGCTTATTTTTACTAGGTACTGTGACATAGACCATGCTTCATAGTTCATCAGTCCCAATCCCATACTCATAAATAAATCTTTGCTCTATTATAAGTGTCATGAATCAATTTTGTATCAGACTATGATAGGGTAGAGTTGTTTAAAAGATTGAGTTTTTTGTTCTTATAAGGGAAATGTCCATCTTTCAAATATTATAATGGCTCGTGGTGACATCTCTAAAAATACTTGTTAAGTGTTTAAAGGGAAAGACCCTTTAGGAAAAGATTATTCTAATCTCAAGCATTGTAATAGCTATTGGTAAAATACGTGTAAGACTTCGTAAACTTTTTATAGGGGTGAGCAATCAGAGGATTGTTAGGTTACCTCACTAATAAAAGTATGTTTGTAATGAATCATCTAAGACTGCCCTTATAGCCCAACGATGGCATATCTTGGTCCCTTTGTAATTATTTTCATATTAATAAAATATTTTTTCTTTTTATTACTCAATTGTTGCATATATGATATTCAATATGCCTTATGATTTTGATGCGCATTCTCTTAGCCTGATTTGTTATTATTCTTCATGTTTGATCAAATATAACTGAGTATCAGCTAGCTTACGTGGAAGCGTCTACTCAAATGTCACGTGGATTATCACATACTTAAGTGAAGGAACATAGTTTGGAACAGTTGGTACCAGAACAGGAGTAAGACGTGCTGAACTAAAGAGTAAAACTGGTAACCACGCGGAATGCAATAGAAGGCCATCAAAGGATAGATGAGCTAGAGTGGCGACAGTAAAAGCTCAAATGGTTCCACGTGAGCAAATAGATGAAATTGAAATAGTCAAGTAGGAACTATCCAAGAGGATTAATACCCTGAGTAATAAGACCAAGAATGCATTGAGCACTCCGTAAGGCAAGATTGAAGAATTGAAAGCTTAAATAAATCTTTTCGGTATTACTGCAAGTAATGCCAATGCAACTTCAGGAGATCGAGGTTGTCGCATCAACACTTAGGCACACCTAAAGCAGGAATTGAAGAACTAGTTTTTCCATGAAAATGTTGAGTATATGGCGCGACGGACATTGCGGGAGTTGTCACAAATAGGATCAGTGCAAGAGTTCGTGAGGAACTTTTCTACTTTAATGTTAGATATCAGGGATATAATTGAAAAAGATAGATTGTTATATTTCCTCAAGGGTCTGAAACCATGGACGAGGACGAAATTACAGCGATAAAAGGTACAGGATGTGACGTTAACAATGATGGTTGCTGGCCACCTTACTGATTATAATGAAAACTCCAATAAAAGAAAGGACCTTCCATCCAAGACCAATAGCTGTAGCTCAAACAATAGGGCAAAATTTTCAAGAGTAAGCAGACTCTCGAATTAGGGAGGCGATAAAAGACCACATGCTAGAGACTTACCCCAACCGAGACTAAATAAGCCATAGAACTTCAAGCCATAACCTCCGATATCTTATTTTCTATGCAAGAAACCTCATCAAGTAGCTGACTGTCCTCACCGAGTAGTTCTTAGTACGATATGCACTGCTAATGTTGAGGCACCCCTACCCCACACCACAGTCAAAGAAGTCGAGGAAAAACCACCATGAATAGGTTCTATTCGTTTCCTCAGTGCCTTATAAGCATAGTTAAAAAAGATGGATAAAGAGCCTCAATGAAGTCTAATGTATGTAAAGGCATTATTGAATGAGAAAAATATCAAAGCCATGCTCAACACAGGGGCCTCAAACGCCTTTGTTACCCCAGGAGAGGCAAAGAGATACAATCTTAAAGTTAAAAAGGACTTTAGACAAATGAAAACAGTTAACTCTCTAGCTTCAGCTATCATAGGAAATGTCAAAGATGTAAAGGTTAAAATTAGCACGTAGGAAGGGAAAATAAACCTGACTATAGCCATTATAGATGACTTTGATTTTATCTTGAGCTTGGATTTTATGACAAAAGCACAACCCATCCCTTTCCCTGTTGCAAGTGGTTTAATGTTTTTTAGAGAATGACCATGTGTAGTATCAGTTACAATTTTACCTAAGAGTAAGAAGAAAATTATATCAACTATACAGTTTAAGAAGAGGATCAAGAAAGGTAAGCCATCTTATGTGGCCATGCCTATCTACAAAGGCGAACATAACACAAATCCAATACTTAAAGAAGTGAAACTGGTTTTAGAAAAATTTCAAGATATGATGCCAAAACCTACAGCCTCGATGAGCTATCGATCACGAGATAAAATTACTTCCAAGAATCAAGCTGCTTATCGAGTAAGAATGGCTGAGTGAGATAAGCTAAAAACCATCTGTGTAATAAGATATGGCGCATTTGAATTTCTTGTTATGCCTTTTGGACTAACCAATGCTCTTGCTACCTTTTGCACACTGATGAATCAGGTGTTTCATAATTATCTATATAAGTTCATCGTAATCATCGTGGACGACATCGTGGTGTACAATTCGACCTTAAAAAAGCATCAACGGCATTTGCGACAAGTCTTCCAAAGGCTATGCATAACTATTTATATGAAAAAATGGAGATATGTGCATTCGTGCAAACGCAAATCCAATTTTTTGGTCACATAATTAAACAAGGGCACATCCAGATAGACATGTAAAAGGTAAAGGCTATCAAAGAATGGGCCACCCTAAAAATACAATTGAGCTTCATTCTTTCTTAAGGTTAGCCAATTATTATCGGAGATTTGTGAAAGGATATTCAAGAAAGATGGTAGCACTAATCAAATTACTGAAAAAAGAACAAAAGTAGAGCCAAACACCGTAGAGGATGACAGATCTTGTTTTATCACTCCTTCGAAGGCTTGAATGACATGATGATGACAGATCTTGTTTTATCACTCCTTGATATTGCAAAGTCCTTCAAAGTACAGACGGATGCATCAGATTTTACCCTTAGAGGAGTGTTGCTACAAGGACACTTGGTGTGGCAACAGGAGAAGAGATACATGGCATAAGAGAAAGAACTACTTGTAGTGATTCACTATTTACGATCTTGGCGACATTATTTTTTAAGATCACAATTCATGGTTAAGATCAACAATACAATCGTACGTCACTTCCTCACATAGCCAAAACTTACAGCTAAGTAAGCGAGATGACAAAAGTTTCTAACTGAATTTGATTTCTCCTCCAAGCATAAAATTAGAAAAGCAAACTGTGAGGTAGATGTCCTCAGTAGAAAGGTTGAATTCATAGCTCTAAGTGTGATCACGCTAATGATAGCCAATAGAGTGATCATAGATATCCGTTATTTGATTGAGAAAAATTTACATCGAGACCCCCAAGCAATGGCCACTAGGAAGTTGGTAGAAAGTGGAAAGTCAAAATACTTTTTGGTGAAAAAAGGACTCTTACTAACGAAGGGACTATGCATATTTGTTTTAAGAGCGGGAGAGCTTATACAGAAATTAATGCGAGAATGTCACAATACTCTTTGGGCAGGACATCCAAGTTGGTAATGGACCGTTATACTATTGAAACAAGGTTACTATTAGCCTCATATGCGGCAAGATGTGATGAATTATTTAAAGACGTGCCTCATTTGCCAACAAGACAAAGTAGACAAATAGAGACCGACGGGAATGCTCGAACCTCCACCAGTGCCGACTAAACCATGAAAAAGTATTTCTTTAGACTTTATTGTAGAACTTCCAAAAGTAGGAGATATGATCGCTATCTTAGTAGTGGTGGACCGGTTCTCCAAGTCTGCGATGTTCTTTCCAGTGTAGAAGTTTAGCTTTGTAAAAGTAATAACTCGCACTGTTTTTAAACATGTGGTAAAATATTTGGGTGTTCCTAAAACATTATCAGGGACAAAGATCCAAGGTTTATAGGTTTTTACTTGAAAGAGTTGTTCAAATTATTGGAGTCAGAACTCAATATATCTTCCAACTATTACCCACAAACATATTGTCAAACAAAACGCTTCAATAGGTTATTGGAAAAATACCTACGACACTTTTTACAAGCGAATTAGAAGAATTAGCCCAACCTACTAGATGTGGCTCAACAATGGTTTAACTCACAAAAGAGCTCAACCACTAATAGAACCCCTTTCGAGGTCATCATTGGACAACAACCATGACTTCCTTCTACCTCAGTGGAATTGTATAGCAGGAAAAGTCAACGGGCGTTCAACTTTGCTAAATAGTGGAAACAAAACATTGAAATCGTCAAAGCTTATTTAGAGAAAGCCTCCAACCACATGAAAAAGTGGGCAAATAGAGGTCGAAGAGAGCAACACTTTAAGGTGGGAGACTTAGTGCTAATGAAGTTGGTACCCGAACAACTTCGATTCTTAAGGAAGAAAGATCGAAGTGTAGTATAGAAGTATGAACCTTCAATACCAATTGTACCCAAGGTGGGGAGGACTTCTTACAGGATTGATCCACCCAAGTGGATGAAGGTACACGCTATGTTTCACGTTAGCAATCTGACCCTTTCTATGTTGATTCAGTAGATGCCACTAGAAGTCGAGCCACAAGAGCCACCATCACAGTGCTGAGTGGAGGAGATTTTGGTCTGGAGGACGATGATAATCAACCGACGACCGACACAAGAGTATCTGGTGAAATGGGAAGGTTTGGGGCCAGATGAAATCACTTGGGAGAAGGGAGTCGATCTTTGTGCTTTCTAGAAGAAGATTGAAGAATTTCAAGCCAATAAGTCAACGAGGACGTCAACAGATTGAGTGGGGGAGGCTGTCACGAGCCAACTTGTATCGGACTATGATAGTGTAAACTGGTCTAAGAGATTGGGTCGTTTGTACTTGTAAGGGAAATGTTCCTCTTTTACATATTGTAATGACTCGTAGTGACATCTCTAAAAATACTTGTTAAGTCTTCAAGGAGAAAGATACTTTAGGAAAAGAATATCCTCATTTCAAGTGTTGTAATGGCTATTCGTATAATATGTTTAAAGTCTCGTAGTAAACTCTTTATAAGAAGTGAGCAGTCAGTGAATTGTTAGACTACCTTACTGGTAAAGGTATATTTGTAGCAAATCATCAAAAACTGTCCCTATAACCCGATAATGACGTGTCTTGGTCCATTTGTAATTATTTTCATATTAATAAAATATTTTTTCTTTTTATGACTCAATGATTACATATATGATATTAGATATGTTATATAATTTTGATGTATATTCTCTTAATCTGATTTATTACTATTATTAATATTTATAAGATATAATCGAGTATCAATTAACTTATATAAAAAGCATTTATTCAAATGCTGTATCAACTATTACAGTGAAAAGACATAATTCGTGGCAATGAGGGTTACTTTTTCACCACCATTTGGTACTTTATTATTTTGGAGAATGATTGGGAGCGACACAATTTCGAAGGTAGCGAAAGCCCACAAACGAATAGAACTTGGGCTAGGGAGGGACGATAATCCATGATGGCAAAGTTTGGAAATTTGGGGGGCGATGCAAATGAAGGAGAAGAACAGAATCTGGAGAGTGCAGCGGCTGGTGGTTTATTAGTTAATTAATAATTATTACTTGCTGCTTGCTAGAGCAGAGATTTTATTCATCTTCTTCTTCTTCTTCTTCTTCTGTGAATATGAATAATAACAATAATAATAGTAAGGGTAAATTAAAACAGAAGCAGAACAAAGTGGAGCTGTTCCTTCTAATACTTTATGCAATTGGCTTCTACGCCTTTTGCATCCGTCGTTCTCTTCACCTTTCTCGACGTACTTCTTTCTCAATTTTGATTCTTTTTTACTTTTTTTATTTTTGTTTCTCATATGCTACTGTATTATGTAAATCCAATTTGCTTTGTTTTTTTGCAGATCATTTCCCCAAACTGTACGGTTTGCGTAGCGGATGGCTTTTCTCTCCTCGTCTCAATGTATGTAATGTTTACTATCATCGGTGCTCTTCCTTTACTGCATTTTGGGATTTCCCTACCTGTGATAAAGATCCAATTTTGCACTCCCAAGTTCTCGCCTTTTACCTCTTGTTTCAAAGTTTAGTTCATGATTAATTTCTATTGTTTCAGTCATTAGACCAAAGCTCACTTTGTCTTCTTCTATGTAGGATGTCTCTGATGCCCAGTGGAGAAATTTCCGCGCAAATTTACCCCTTCTTACCCTTGTCTTTGGAGTCTTTACCATGCTCGCTAATATCTCAAGGCAATGTTTCCATTTGAGAGCAAGAGGGATGTCCATTGTTTGGCTTTTCCTTTCTCTCATTTACCTTTCTTATCTTCATGGAGCTTGGTCGGTTCCCTTCATTTTACTCATCACTAAACCTTGTCTTCTTCTTTTCTTGCTGCGGTAACGTTAACCCTTTTTCCCCATTCTTTTCGCAGCATCGTCTTTATCTTTTTAATTGCTTCAGCAAACTTTCTTCTAGTAAAGGTTCATTTCCTCCAACTCTTTCCTTTCTAATTCATTTTTCTTCTCTAAATTCTAGTTTGTTTTTGCATCTTGCCATCGTCATTATTGCCTGCAAATGCATCTAATTTAATGCCATTACTAGATTTCTGTTTCCACAGATATTTGCAAAGGCAAAGTACTTCCCTCTTGTACTTTGGACTTTCAACCTATTTTTTCTTTTTTGCAACCGTGTTTATCAAGGATATTCGTTCTCCAAGTTTGGGTGAGTAGTCTAAGCTACATGATTTTTATTTGGTTGGTATGCTAATCTTGCTTACTATAATTGCCTTTCTTTTGTTTCGTGCAGGCAACGCTGGGCATATTTGGACAATTTTCGAGGCACATTTAGATGGCACATTTGCTTTAACTTTGGTACATCCTTGCATTTACATTTTATTGATATTGGAATTCAGTGAATATAATGCAATCTTAGTAGATGCACCTAGTAGATGCACAAAAGAAATGATGCAACGTTCCTGTTAGCAAGCTTAGAACCTTAGTTGATTAGCATGCTGACATTGTGACCCAATAGCAGAAAAAGCATAGTATTGGTTTTGTTTTCTTTCTTAGAAACAAATCACTTTCATTTATTTTAGATGAGTTCAGTAAATGGTGTATAGATCAACCAGGAAGTTAGTAAGCCTTTGTGCCTGGAATGGTCCATGTCTGGCATGCTGCTATTGCCCTTGGATTGAACATATGTTCTTTGGGCGGACCATTAATATTAACTCACAAGTTCTATTCCATAAATGGGTTATAAAATATCATGAATTGCTTGTCAGTGGTATCAGCATTCACTAAAATTTAAGGCCTCACAAATAAATACCTTTGATGTTTGAAACTCACCTCTGAAGGACAAACGCTTATGCTGAACCTCCTTAGTGCAGAATGTGTTTTTACAAACAACGGTCAACTTGGCAAGACTTGTATAAAAAGGCGATTTACGCATTAGCAGTCTGTCCTGATTCCAATAATGAGAATTCTAAGTAAACGATTACTGTTTATAACAAAATTATTTAAGGTTCTTAAGGAAGAATGTTCTTCCTACCTAAATCAATGAGTGATGTTCATTAACTAGCTTCCTGAATCTTAAGATGGCATGTGACTTTTTACATACCATCATATGGTACATTTTACTAGTATTTATTTTGATATATTTGTTTGAAGTTGTTTTGCGCATGATAAGCTTTGGCTACGATTACCATTGGGCACATCAAGATTCTTGTTTTGATCAAGAGGTAGTTTCCTCTCTTTCTCTCCCTCTTACTCCCCCCCTCCCCTTACCTTCTGCTGCCACTTCTTGTATCTCCACTATGCATGATTCCTTGGTTTCTGTCTAATTTATATCAATTTGACTATTAGGTCTGTTACCCTATCTGTTAGGTAAATGACATAAAAAGTCGCTGAACAGTGGACAATTATATCATAAGTAGTCTAGGTATTGTAGCTTTGTCCTTCAGAACCTGTCTGTCTTGTAAAAGGATATAAGCCATTCTTTGCTTCCTTTCTGCATTTCTGGGGCATCCTTTAAACTTGGTGCAGCTATGATTAAGTACAGCATCATCGTTATGTCTTTTTGCAAATAAGTTAATCTACTGTCGAAACTCTGGTTTCAGATGTGTACTGTTTACGTGTTACCAAACTTCACATACTTTTTTTTTTATAGTTGGGAGAGGCCGGATTCGAACCCTGCTCATTAGGCAGGGCGATTATGCACCAACCAATGAGCCAAATGCTCGGGTGCACCAAACTTCACATACTTGTCACAAAGATATCTGGCATACTTGTACCAAACTTTCCCACTAATATTAAGATATCCAGCATTACAGATCTATCCATCAAAATTAACTCTCTATGTCTCCATTTTTCTTAGAAACTTTTCTGGTTTCTAGGTTCATACATGGCATGTTTACTTGAGAGTTTTTCTTTACATGTGTGAAAACTCAGATCTGTATATTTTGTCCAATTAGAATCAAGTTGTTAGATGATTTCCTGTTTTGGTAATTGCAGAAGCATATCCAAAGATGCCATGTTTGTAAATCAGGAAAAATTTGTTATCAAATTCTACAGGTTAGTTGCTAATTAAATCAGAGGCCATCTTCTTGTTGCTATTGCTTGAAAGTATAACTTTATTTTCTTATAAATATATTTGTCATGCAGGAGAGAAATGTCCATACCAACAATTTTACCTTTACTATATACCTTAGTTACCTGGTGTATGCACCTATTTACATTTCAGGGCCAATCATAAGTTTTAATGCATTTGCCTCCCAGGTTTGTCACTTTCATGATGGATACTATTACTTCTTCTTCTTCTTCTTCTCTCTCTTGCTCTCTATACACACACACACGCACACAGAGAATTTCTCATTAATGATGAGAGTGTTAGACTTTAGATACCTTTCATTGTAAAATTCTCCTAGTTTCCATTTGGTCACTTGAATTTGAAAGAAAGGGTTTAGTTTTCCAACTTAACATAATTTGTGTTATACATGCAACTCAAGAAAGCATGACTTTCATGATTATTTCCAAATTTATAGATTTGTTGGATCTCTACTTAAGGATAGAATTGAAATGCCAAAACTAAGTAAGGGAATTTTAAATTTATCTTATTATTCTTTTTCAAATTAATAGGTTTTTCTAATCTTCACCAGTTTTTACATAATGCTTGCATACTTCCTTCACAATTTTTATAATAAACTAAATCCAAATCCACCTCTCAAATTTATTTTTCCCAAACACTGAACTTTTACCTTTTATTCTTAGTTTATTCACTTTTCTCATGAAATAGTTGCAAAGTTTCCCAATTTAATAGGTACATATTTTTGTATTTCAGATTGCATATATTTCCATTCAAACATACTTCTACTTATCATTGACATGTGGTATAATACCATTAGGTTCCCTTGCTACTAATTTTTGCAGTTAGATGTGCCACAAAATTATTACTCAGTTAAAGAGGTGACTTGGTACGGGCTACGTTGGGTATTTGGTCTGTCTCTTATGGAACTAATGACTCATTTGTTTTATTTTAATGCCTTTGCTGTCAGGTGACTCTCTTGGAACTCAAAGTTCAAGCTTGCATTTTGATTTAGGAAATCTTTAGAGGCAGTCTTATTGTATGCTAACTAAATTTGTTTCACAATGACCAGTGGTTCATGGAAAATGTTATCCCCTATGGACATATTCATCATTGGATATGGGGTAAGGCATTTAAGTCTAAATCTTTCTTGGCAAACTTTAAGATAAATTTCTTTTTTTTTTTATTAACAGGATATTTTTCATGTGATACGAAGTCAGGATTTTTTGCATTGATTGTATGATGCGGTACATTTTCATTAGTTAAGAAAATTACAGAGCCTTAAGCTCTAGTATTATACGTGAACAGAACTACTCCAGCCCTTGCCCACTTTCCCTAACACAGAAAGAAGTGCTCGAATCAATATTACCCTTTATAAAATGTTGCCTTCATTCTCTATCTGTATAATTGGTACCATTTGGACTTGTCCAGATGGAAATAGCTCATATAGGGTGGTCAGATATCTTGATTCCACATTGATCTGGAAGCACCCAATGTTAAGAAAAAAATCTCATTGTTAAAATCAATACTGAGAAGAGATGTATGGTTGAAAATAAAGATGCTAATGAAGCTAGCAAACACCATGCATTAAAGTTGTTAAGAACAGAGGTTATATTGGGTAAGTTGCTATTTATCTTGTTGATCCCAAGTTTTCCAAGTGTAAATGCATGAAGAATTAAAATTAAGTCTAACACTGTCCACGTGCTGCTACAGGTCATAAACTTCATGTGGTTAAAGTTTTTCCTTATCTGGCGCTATTTTCGGTTTTGGTCACTGGTATGTTCACTTAAAGGATATGTGTTTTCTGTAGTATATATTTTCCCTTTACATGCAGCCTTGTTGAATTCCTTCTTAGATGGTTTAATCCTTGGCTTACCTGTTAACTTGTGCTACAATTTTTAGCATTAGTATCTGTACCTGTATGAAGATATTCATTTGCAATTTATAATTGTAGATAGCTGGCATTGAGGCCCCTGAAAACATGCCAAAATGTGTCAATAATTGCCACAATTTAGAAAGTTTTTGGAAAAGTTGGCATGCGTCCTTCAACAAGTGGATTGTGAGGTTTTCATTTCTGGATACTTTTTCTTTGGTTCTCTTTTCTGCATATTTATGTCTGACTTGTTGGCTTACAAAATGATCGCAATTTTCAGGTACATGTATATTCCTCTTGGTGGATCTCGGAGAAAGCTACTCAACATATGGGTTATATTCACATTTGTCGCTATATGGCATGATTTGGAGTGGTATAATCTTGAGCTTTTGGGTTGTTCTTTTCTTTATTCTGTTCTATGAACATGTAGCCTATTCCTTATCTAACTGCATATTGCCTTTGGTCTTAGGAAACTTCTTTCATGGGCATGGCTAACATGTTTATTCTTTGTTCCTGAAATGTTGGTGAAATCAGCAGCAAATGCATTGCAGGTTAAGTCTATGTTTTCTACCAGTTATTATTTTGGCATGATTATTACCACTGTCATGAAGATTCTGGCACTTTTTAGCCTTGTTAGTTAGCCTGAGGGCACCTGGCTGGCATCAGTGTCTGGCAATTAATCTGTTGCTAATGTTGACCTCTCTTCATTCATGCAAATGAAAAAGAGGTTGTATAAAGTACAAATGGTTTTAATCTTGTGTGATTTGGGCTATTGTATCCAACGTTCAGCCTGAAGTTAACCTCACTGGATCCCTTTTAGAGCTCATAGGGGAAAAGTGACGCAAGTCTATGTACTGTTTGGTTGCACAAGTTTTGCATGTAAATTAGTTGGCAGATGGTTAATTTGGTCACCCTGAAGCTTAAAATCTCAGCAACACTGTTCTCATGACCCATGGCCATTATTTATGGGTAGTGTGCTGATGATGTTTATCATCCATCGAGTGCATGCACATAATGACATGTAAACTTTTTACATGAGATTACGGACTTAATCATTTTTTTTTTTTTTGCCATTATCCTAGCATCATATGGTTATAAGGTGTTGAGATGGCACCAGATACTTTTTCTATGCTGTTATTAAGGGTATAAAATAAGGCAACAAATATTTTCTTCTTTTATAACAAGCCCCATGATTGTCTAAGTTCAGTGTTCCAATGAAATTTGCTGTCAGGCTGAGGGTGCTTTGGGAGGATTCATTTTTCATGAACTTAGAGCAGCTGCTGGTGCTATCACAATCACTTGTCTCATGGTCAGTCTTAGTGTGCATAGAAAATTTAATATTGCAGCTTCTAATTTACTCCACATTTTTTCATTGTAGCATTTTATCTACACATGATATTTGTGTTGTGTTCCACTTTTTGATGTATGTTGAGGAGTTTGTTCAGTTCCAGAAGTTGTGATTGTAGTTGCTTGCTTTTGCCTTCTGTGCAATGCACCTTTTGCTGTACGGCTGGACCAATGAATGTTCATTGGTTCTTCTTTTTGTTAAGCAATGTGTACTAGCAAAGAGAAGCCTATTTTGAAAATTTTTCTTGTCAAATTTATGATCATGAATTTGTTGGATAATGAATGTTTTTGATTACGGTTATTTAGGCTCCAATTGGTTGATTGTTTAGTACTTATTTTTTGTTATTTGCTGTATTAAAATTGCTATAAAGCAAATGCATGAAAGGCAATATCATAATATGTTTGAAATGGACAAATAATTGAGATGTAAAACTAATTATAACATAATTACGCTATAGAAATAGAATCATGCATTTTGTCATCTTAAAAAATTTACATATTTTGCTTTGGTATCCAACACACGTTTTGCTTAGTTGCTTCTGAAAACAAAAAGTAAATAGCAAAAATACCAACCTAATAACACCTTATCGAGTAGGAAGCAAGCAAAAATTATGATGAAATGGATGTCTTTTTGCAACTGCAGTTTAGAACCAAGTAGATGCTTCATATGAGAATTGCTCTTTACATTTGCTATTATCATTCTTTTCTTCATATGCAGGTTGCTAACCTCGTTGGCTATGTTATTGGTCCGTCAGGCATTAATTGGTTGATTTCTCAATTCCTCCGAAAAGAAGGTGTGGGAGTGTGATATACCTTTCACCCTGATAAAGCTCTTTCCTGTGTACTTCATTGTTGCCCAATTAATGCAAATACCTTTTTTCAGGACTGTCTGTCTTGGGTTTTATGCTTCTGTCATTTTATGTGGGAACTAAGGTAAATGGCAAGAGGCAGCTTCAAATGTTTTCCGGATGCCAAGTATCCTCATGAGGTTTTAACATCTCGAGGGCTGGCAAGGACTAATTTTAACCTAAAACCTTTTACTTTTTGCAGCTCATGTTTCAAATCTCTGATGCCAAGCAAAGGATGCAATGAAGTTCATTTCTAGTCTGCATGATGTATCCATATTGAGGCCTTTGATGAAATGAGTAGATTCTCAGCTAGGAATTTTGGATTTTAGTTTAATACTATAACTGTATACCTCTTTAGGAGACAAAGGAAGGAATGGCTGGAGATTAATGCTACATATGATTTTTGATAATTTCAACAGATCATCGACCTTATGTATGGTGTTAAACTTTTGCATACTGCATTAGGGTCAAATTGGATCTGCTCAATTATTTTCTTGTAAGAGTTTGTTTAGCTTAATCATTTATTTAGTAAAATAAATTATATAAGTTTTAATTTTAATTAAAATTATCATAAAAGATATTTTTATCATTTTCAATCAATCAAATTTTAGTTATTAAAATTAAAAATATTCATACAAAAATAATTTTTAAATTTTGGGTAGTAATAATAGTATTAAACTTTTATCAATCTAACAAATCACAAGAAGGAAGAGAAAAGAAAAAACAATGTCCTTGACATTAAATCTCTTTTTTATGAAGAAAGAAAGAACTTTATCTAAATGCAATTTTAAATTTTAGATTTTTTTTTTCTTTTACTTTCTATAAAAACAAAAAGAAGAGATCACGGTTTACATCGAACAGTGGTAATTTATTTAAAAAAGAAAAAGGAGAAAGAGAGAAAAATAATATTTTTTTATTTTAAAAGAAAAGAAAAGATTTTGTCAGAAGCTTTTCGTTGAGCTCTTGTTTTGTCAAAAAGGAAAAAATTACTTTTTACCAATAATAATCTTTTGCAAGAACAAAGTTCACCCTTCAATTATTTCACGCATCTGCAATGATGATAATTTAGGTGACAGGTTTGATAGAAAATGAAATTTGATTTAAATACAAAGATACACACTGTTTTAACAGCCACCAAAGTCAGATTTACACCAATCTAACACTGGAAACATCTCTCTCGGACTCTTAGCTCAAGCTCATGAAATAACAAACGGGCATATGTACCACTTGAAAAAACTGCATATACAGTTGTGAGAATACTAAATTAACAATATGATGGTAATGATGGTGTAAAACTTGAATTTCAACTTTCAGCCCACCTTTTCAACTACCATATCTAAATGGTTGGATTTAAAATCCCAACTTTCCCACATTCAAGAAAGCGATGACCCACCAAATAGCTCATAAAACTTCAAATCTCAATAATCCAAAAACAGTATGCCTGACAGCCATTGGATTCGGTTAGTTCTGTTCAGATACTGTAAGATGTTATGAAGATCCTGGTATGCTACTGCACAACTCAAATCAGCTAAAGCTTTAGCTGTAAATGAGATTGTTTTGGCAACAATTTCTCCAACCTGCTCAATTAAGGGCTATGTCCTCAAACCATCTAAAGATACCAACTACCCTTTCATTATCTCAACCCCTATAACATTTTATCCACCTCTACTTCAATCATATCACTCAAATGTATTGGAACCAGACCCGTACACTACCAGCAAATAAAACAGTAACATGGAACTCTACAACAAAGGATGAACGTTTTTTTCTTTTTTTTCTTTTTGCTTCTTCACAATAAAGATGTCCATTATGGTCTTTGCCTTCCTTCAACAATCAAAGATTATACATCAAAGCTTCCAGAGGACTGTCTTTGAAAATATAAAAACCAATAAGTTATAGAAAAGATTCATTGAGAAAAACAAAATAGTCTAATCTGATCAATGCAGTTGCTCATCCACCACTCAATTACTTCTTTTTCTTGCCCCCACCAGCCTTCAACTTTTTGTTACTAGTTTCTTTAGGGATGTTCTGTGGTGTTTCCTGTCATGCCGATGACAAAAAATTCATATAGAGCATAATCAACTCCAGAATTAAGATGTAATTGTAGAAGAAAGAAAAAAAAAAAAGAGAGATTACATGACACAGAGTAGAGTAGTGGTGAAGCATCGTGCTATATATTTTCAATAAAACAATTTAACAAGTGACATCAAAAAACAAACACAGTCATCACTCACATCCCAAGAAAAAAATTGAAGAACAGAAAAAGAAAAAAAAAAAGGGTTCTTAATAGGCATCCAACAAGATAAAAATGCTTTGAGTAGGTGAGATCTAGTAAGAAGGATATGATTAAAGCTCCGCCTTCTAGTACATACAAGTTTACTTGGACTCGACTCTTGAGTATTGGCCGAACCCTCGCAATAAGATAAAAATGGAACAACATGAAAAAGAAGATTGACTTGAACAATAACGGGAGTATAACAAGACAAAATTGTTTTAAATAAAAGACATCTCATGAGAAGGAAATAGTCAAAGCTTGCCCCTCTAGTCTGAGTTAGTTTGTTTCGAGTCAACTCTGTTCCCTTTGATACATCACAGTAAAGATAAAAAATGAATAACAGGAAAATAAAAAGATTGACTTGGATCCTAAATTGGAGTCTAACAATATAAGACTGCTATGAATAGGAGAATCTTCGGATAAGGATATGGTCAAAGCTTGGCCTTCTGGTAAACTACTACTCAAACTCAACAGGTTTTCCCTTGAAACTTCACAGTAAGACTTTATGCATGCATACAACCAAATCATAAGAGGCAACTACAAGGTAAACTACTAGTACTGAAAGGATTTTGCCAATGAATATTTATAAGAAACAGGAAAGAAGATAATAATAATCGAAACTCGGCTTTGTCAGGGTAATCAATCACTTAATAGATAAAGCTCTAACCCTATACAGAGATTATGTGTCTTAAGACTTTTAACCACCACAAGTATCAAAGTGAACAACCAGACAAAAAGTGGAGTTGGCAGGAGTTTCTTGTACTAGGTTCACATTCCTATCATTAACACTAAAAAACTATTTATGATAATGAGAACAATGATAATAGCACTACATTCACTTTCCCATAATATATAAGAATCTGATGTTCAATAAAAAAAATGAGCACAGATTCGCTTTGACGTTCACCACAGTTTTCAGCTTCATATGCCAAAGCAGACACCTCTAGAAAATGCCGCTGAGTGCTTGAAATCCAGCCCCAATGTTGGCATGCTGCCAAAACCCTTGGGCCTGGAAAATTCATGAACTTGTGGAGAGAGTATCTTAGACTTGAGTGCTGGTTTGGGAAATTGAAGCATGCATTTGGTTCCCTGTCAACCAGTGTACTGAGAAATTATGGCAGCCAATAAGCCTACACTAGATTAGAGCAAGCATCAGAGAATGTACTACTTTTCATACTTTTTCCTTTATAAATTTCAGAGGAAAGATTATCTAACACCTAATATATTTCTCAAAACTAAACAAAGCACCAATCCTTCATACTTCTATATGAACCCTTTCTATTGTTAAGAAAAAAAACTTATAAATGACAAAACCCCCACATAAGACAAACAAAGTCTTGCAAAGTCAACTTAGCATAATGCAAGAAAAACAATAACCATTTAATGTAAAAAATGAACAAACAACAACCATTAATGCAGATTTAAAAGAAAAATAAATTCAGATGAAACATGAAATGCAACAAGGGCCAAAATGAATAAAAATGTATTTCATTAGAATCAGCCACCAGGCAACAAGACAAGAATAAATTAATGATGGTTACTCAAAATGCTTAGTGGAGTCATACCTTCCGTTTAATTGGCATAGATGTGTTACCAACTGGCTTAAAAAATGACTCTAATCTGTAAAGAAAAGGATATAAGACATAATAACCCATAGCACAGAAACTTATAGCATCATCCCATGTAACTAAGCACTACTTACCGGCCCTGAGATGACTTATTCTTGGCTGCTTTAATTTTTTCTATTGCCTAGTAAACATAAGTAATAAAGTTAGATAGCTAATCTTTTTATTAATGCAACAAAAAAGAGTTGTAAGCTGTTTGAGATAACAAAGGGAGGACACACCTTTGTCACCCTGTCACTGTTGAACCCATTTTCATTCACCAGAAAGGTTATCAACCCCTAGCAAATCAACAAAACAATGCAACTGTATTAAACTTGCCAGAGAGTTACCCCTTAGAACAGTATACATAATCAGGATAAGGAATTGCACACTTCGTCATCTGGAGCACTCCACTTCATCTCAAGTTGCTCATCATCAGTACAGACTAATGGTTCTTGAAAAAGCCGTCGAGCCTCTTGATATGGCCAATCATCAGGTATTGAGTATCTGAACATGGGAATTTTTATATTAATATCAGAATAAAATGAGTTACTTGCCTATTACATAGGAGAGCAGAAATTTAGTTTACATGACTTAAATGACACCATGAGTTAAAAAGTTAAACTTTTTTTTAAAAAATTATTTGAGCTCAAAAGAGTTACTCTCTGATGGTGACTACCAACTATTGTTATCAGAATTCAGAAATAAAACAGCAAATCAAGCTAAGAAATTATGGTATGCTTATTATATTAACAGTTAATAGAAACTAATATTAGTAAATCACACAGTTGCTCAGAAAAGCGATATTTTGCAAGATCCCCATCAAAGTCATTACACCAAGAATGATACTGACGGAATAACTCTATAAACACTGGTATCAAATCCAATCAGAAGATTTGCAAAGGAATGGAACTGTACACTAAATATGTGAAAAGTTAAATAAGCATCTGAAACAAACAAATAAATAAACTAATAAAGAACGGTAGAAAGGACGAAAAGAAGAACGAGATAAGAGTCATTGAGAAAAATATTTTTAGCGTCTAATTAATTTCACTTAAGGTAAGACATTACCGACTAAAAAAAGCACCAAAACTCTAAGGGTGATAATTCCGTGGATATGTACAAGTCATTTCACACAGATAAAAACAAAACAATTCAGACCTCTCTTTGTTTATGTTCTGAAGAATATGCTCTATAGACCCATGTTGACGAATTAACTTCAAAGCTGTCTGTCCCCCAATTCCTGTGGCATAGGTTAATGATGATATCACATACCAACCATAAAACCCAACTTTGAAGTGGATCATGTAAAATAGAGGTCAGAAACCCTAAATGAAAATCCCAGAATACCTCGAATGCTGTCACAATAATCACATCCAGAAAGAATGCACAAGTCAATGAATTGATCCATGGTAAGATTCAGCTCCTCCAAAACCTAACACATATCCCACATTAGAACAGCAAAGGGAAAAATCAACAAATTACATCAGTATGTAACGCTCAAAGCACCTTTGAAACTTCAAACTCCATGACCGGAACTTTTCTTGAGCTAGGGTCCATTAAATGGCGAAGAAATCTAGGAGCTCCAAAGGTTAAAGAGTCCATATCCTCAGAAGCCACAGCATAAACCTAAAACCAACGGATGCTCAATTACTAGCAAGCATTACTTGAGAGACATAAATATGAAGGCACTCTTTTAACTCTTAAAGCCATATAGAGCACTAGGTCATTAAAAGCAAATGGTGTGAAAGAACTGAAAATTAAAATAAGCTGCTTTTTCAAATGATATTGGAAACAAATTTGAACTATTTCAATCTCATAAAGACACATGCGGTTATTACATGTCCATTTTCAGGACTAATAAATCCCTATATAAACAACTTATCATGATCAACCAGATACTTGCCTTTCGTGATTTGCAAAGTGCAGCACATTGAGCCTCTGCCTCAGAAGGAGCCTATGGAAACAAAAACATAAGTCCCTGGATTCAATTTAGCTTCTAATTGCACCCAAAATCCAAAACCTCACACTTAAATAATGAAAACTCACCTCAATCACAGGTACCCCCATAAGTCTTAAAAGCCGTTTACAGTCTTCATTGTGCTGCTTTGTCACCTGCAATATATCAAGCAAATAAAGCCAACAACACACTTTAATGCACATTTTTCTTTTATCCAGACCTTTTGCGTTTCTACCATGATTATAAACCCTGAAATAAGTGCCAACTAGACAGTGAGCTCTCATATCTAACATTGGGAGCAGAAGGATGATAAAAGAACTCACCTTTACTGTCCGCTTGCTGAATTTTTCAATGTCTTCCTTATTGCCAGCCTAACATTACAAATAATAGCACCTTGATGTTATGTAGTGGTGAAACAATTAAACAAAACTTTATTACTTACTATGCGAGCAATGGAAGAAGAGTACCTCCATGGCTTGTTGCAAATCCTCAGTAGCATCTGCCCTCTTTGAGTAACTACATGACAAATTTAGTACAAAAATTATCAAATAGAATCGACAGGCTCAAAAAATTCCAGTGATGTTGAAGGGAACAAGCAATAGGCAAACTGTACAGACTGCACAAAGGTACCGTTTTGCAAGCTCTTGTTTCTTCAAATCAGGAGGCTGACCATCAAAAACATAGCTGAAAGGAAATAGCCCAAGCATTAGCAACTAGAAGGACTTTTGGAAGTCATACCATATAGGCAGCACAGGACAGATAATGTGTAAACAGTTGAAAAGTAACTTCTTTCTGAAGAAATTGAAAAGAAAAGGTAAACAAGAGCATTACACAGGTTTGATCCCAGCTTCAAGAAGCCGAATTGTGCGAGTAAACATGCCTTGCAGATGACTGAGGATTAACCCAGTAGAACCCATGTCAACATTTTGTGAACCAAGCAAAATTATAAACAAGAGTGAAAAGGAAATTGCAAAAATCTGCGAAAGACAATTCTAGAGAATTAAAGAGGATAAATAGTTGATGAAAAACTATAGTAACAAACCTGGTGACTTCACCCGCTTCATTGGTGAGCATTTCAGTCCCACTGCGACCCACCACAATCTGCACTCACCCAATAACAAAAGAGACCCGTTTTACATTATTAGCTAGCCTTAGCCCCCAAATGAATATGATAGCATATGGATAAAGTTAAGGTTTTTTTTTTCTTCTTTTCAAGGAAATAAAAAAGCAACGGGATATACGGACGAGAAACTGGTAAATGCTCATGCTGGCGTCGATGGCGATCTTGCGGCCGAAATAGCTCTCGAATTTCTGTTCCTTCATGGCCTTGGGTGCATTGTCCGCTAGAAGCTTCGTTAAACCCTAAACATCAAAACGAAATCGGGAAACATGGATCAATATTCTAATAAAAGAAGCCCCAACATAGTAATGCTCAAAAAACCTGACCTTGATGCCCATTTTTGGCTGAGAAAGAAGAAGGAAGGAAGAGCAGCAGTGTAAGGGTTTAGGATTAGCTAAAGCCTTTTTTTTTTTTTCCCTTCTCCTGATTGTAGCTAAAGAACCAAGAAGCCTCTTTTATGTTTCCCGCCTGCTCCAAACTCCAAGTGTGAATGTACGTTACACGTACTTATTGTTATAAACGAATAATGTACCTATAAGTAATTTCCACTAAAATCGATTCTTCTCTAATGGAAAGTAGACGCCCTGATTACTGCCTGCTCATTTTTTGAAATTTATGTAAAATCTATTCTTATTAGATTTTACCAAGCTTAATTATTTAAAACAATATGCCAAAATATAGGCATTTATCATTGTTGAGTGCGTAAGAAAGCTCGGAATTTGTAATAAATGGGGTATTCAAGATTTTTGCATGATTCTCTCTCAATAGCAAACCCAAAGAGGAGGAGGAAAGAGAAAACGTTTAAGGAAGTTTACACTTCCATTGGCTTGGCTAGCGTTCTTTTTTTTTTTTTGGAAAGTTCAGATCAGAGGAAGCCAAACTGGTTTATCTCTGGGAAAAGAAACAGGCAGTTCGAATCTGTTACCCTTCACTGAGAAGGTAACCTCCCTGAATCAACACCACATGCCCTGGACCCAAAAATCTATACAAAAAGGAGGGGATTCCTGGCCTGCCTATACCTGCCCTGCCCAGTAGCCCTCAAAGCAATGTACACAAAAAACCCTCCCTGTACGCTTTCTATATACAAGCATAACCTCCTAAGCCTAAGACCAAAGTAGGCAACTGACTGTCCAGTGCACATCATATTCATATTCTGAACAATCAAAGAAATCCAAAGACAAAAATCTCTACAAAAAACCTGGATCGCATTCAGCCACCAAAGGGTCTTCCTAGCACAGTCATCCCAACATGAGGATGTGAAATCCAAAAAGCCACAGATCCCAAAAACACACAATATCAGGTAAAAGCGTCTCAAACCTGATAAAACCACCCACTCCAGCATCATGAAAGAGCATCCAAACAAAACTTTCGCATACTCATTCCCATCCGCACTAGTCCAGCTTTTTAAATGACGATTTGTGGTATCACATATCGTAAGTTGTAACTAAGAAACCAGGCTACTGACAAAAAGTGGAACAAAGATATGTTTATGCTTAACTTGGGATTACACCAACTGATCAGCTTTAACCTGATCATGGTATGATCACGATCATCATATACATGGAAATGGAGTATAAAAATTAACCAGTCTTTATGCAAACTGGATAGAATGCGTACGTTAATTCAGTAGGAAATGGCATATTCTAATCAAAGGCGGGCCGTAGCCAAGTCAGATTTTGTCTGTGAAGACAAATGAAATGATTATATGTAATTATGCATACCGAATACAGAATTTGGATTATTCGTAAATCGACAACATCAAGACAATGATAGAAAGCTCTGTTCGATGATACCTGATATTTTCTAGGAAATCAAAGAGTATCTGAAATTAATAAGTCAAACTTCTGGGTTTATAGAAAAGCAAATTGGCGGCAAATCTAATGTCATGAGCGTTAAAATTATGGGTTGTGTGCTATATATTATGGTACTCTGGGCCACTCTCATCTGCTCTACCTCTACCATTTCCCCCTGCTTCAACTTCTCTACTCATCTCCAACATGGTAATTCCATCTCTTCTTTCAATCATTGTTTGTTTATTGCTGCTCATGTTGCTTTTGCACGCAGGGGCCCGAGGAGATGACCAAATCCGAGTACAAGGAGAAAGGAGGATTCAAAGCATCCGCGTTTGTGTTTGGTAAGCCAATCTTTTTAATGAAATACAAAGAAACACAAGTCCAAATAGAAGAAGAAAGCACACTAGTACTGACTATGAAATCTGTCTAGCCAGCCAGGCTTGACTTCTATCTAAATTATGTATGCATGTTTCTTTCTATTTGCAGTGTTGGTGGCATTAGAAAACATGGGTTTGTTGCCAACATGGTGAGCTTGGTGCTTTACTTCGGCTATGTTATGTACTTCAATATTTCCGCCGCCGCAAACACTCTTACAAACTTTATGGGCTCAACCTTCTTGCTCTCCCTTCTTGGAGGCTTCATTTCAGATACTTTCTTAAGTAGATTTACTACGTCTCTACTTTTTGGATTCCTTGAAGTACTGGTGAGAATTTATGTCAATATCTTTTAATTAGCAGTGAAAATATTTGTTTTAATTAATTTTCTTAATTCCGAGGCTCTAGCAAAGGACCCTGCCTTACTAGGATTAGCTAAGTGAAACTAGGTTGTTGCAGGGTTTGGCATTGGTGACAATTCAGGCTTATTCAAAGGATTTGCATCCGACATATTGTGGCAAGCCCAGCTGCATAAAAGGTGGCATGGCAGTGATGCTCTATGCTTCCTTGGCTTTGCTAGCATTGGGCGCTGGTGGGGTTAAGGGAGCTCTTCCAGCGCTTGGGGGAGATCAATTCGATCAAAAAGATCCCAAGGAAGCAAAAGCTCTAGCAAGGTTTTTCAATTGGCTGTTGCTGAGTACCACACTTGGAGCCTGTATTGGAGTCACAGGCATCGTGTGGGTGAGCACTGAAAAGGACTGGTACTGGGGGTTTTTCATATCAACCGTGGCTACCTTCATTGGTTTTGTTGCTCTTGCACTTGGCAAGCCTTACTACCGCCTGCGCGAACCCACACCCTCTGATAGCCCCATCATAAGGATAGCTCAGGTCAATCTCTCTCTTTCTCTGCAATTTTTATAAGACCATAACATATCAGTGCCAGAGTCAAATAGAAACAAGGGTAACACTTCTGTCGCCCCTATTTGTTATGATGACAGGTCATAGCGGTAGCCATCAAAAACAGACGGCTAGCTCTGCCAGAGAATCCAGAAGAACTGTACGAGATGAATGAAAAAGAAAAAGTTTTCAGAGGAGGAAACAATCTCCCACACCAATCAATTCAGGTGATTCATGTGATTGCATCTAAAAATATTTAAAGTTACTAACAGCTAGAAAATCAAAATTTGACAAAACCGATTGTGAATCGTGAGCAGGTGCCTAGACAAAGCTGCAATTGTTACAAATGACTCAAAGCTAACACCGTGGACGGTATGCACAGTGACCCAAGTTGAAGAAGTGAAGATACTAACCAGAATGTTGCCCATTTTAGGCAGTACAATCATAATGAATACATGTATGGCACAGCTGCAGACATTCTCAGTTCAGCAAGGCAATATCATGGATCGCCATCTTGGAAAAAAAGAGGTTCCCGCTCCGTCAATCCAGTAATCCCATTGGCTCTTCATGTCCATTCTGATTCCATCTATGAGTTCTTTTTTGTCCCTTTTGCTCGAACAAATCTGATCATCCATCAGGCATCACACAACTCCAACGTATTGGCGTGGGGCTTGTTCTGTCAGCCATTTCAATGACTGTTGCCGGTATTGTTGAGGTCAAAAGAAGGAATCAAGCTCTTAAAGACATAACCAAGCCCATAAGTCTCTTCTGGCTCTCGTTCCAATATGGAATATTTGGAATTGCAGACATGTTCACTCTTGTAGGACTGTTAGAGTTTTTCTACGAGGAAGCACCGGTATGCATGAGATCGCTCTCCACATCGTTTACATGGTTATCTCTGTCTTTTGGCTACTTCTTGAGTACTTTGTTTGTCAACATCATAAACTCCGTGACCAAAAGAATCACTCCAAGCAAACAAGGATGGTTGCATGGACTTGACTTGAACCAGAACAATTTGAATCTCTTTTACTGGTTTTTAGCAATCCTCAGCTCCCTAAACTTTGTAAACTATTTGTACTGGGCCTCATGGTACAAATACAAGACAGAAGAACCTGATCCTGACACTAAACCCAAGGATTTGATTACTGGACCGCTTCTTGCCAAGGAAGAAAGCACCCTGGGTGGTGGAGCAAAAGAAACAAATGACGCTCCCTCTTCCGTTCAAACAGAGGATGCTAAACAATAGTTATACAAGTTGTTGATATAGGCCCATAAGCACATATCTTCAATCTGCTAGAAGAAGCTCATCAGAACAAAACAGAAGCGGTTGCCAAGAGTTAAAACTTGTTTGAAAGAGGCTGCTAAACTACTAACGTGTGTTTAGTTCCTGCAGTCTGTTTGTATAATTAATTAGGTTGCCTTTTGGTTTTGGGAATAAAATAACAACCTTCCGAACAATTAAGCAGTGTGTGTACGTGAATTATCAATTATACTTATTAAGTTTCTTTTACGTTCATAATTAGAAATTTGAAATATGACCGCACATTTTGTTCAAGAGGGTTCTACCAACCTTGTGCATATCTGAGATATGGCAGAAAGAGGCCACCCTATCCAATTTCCAAGTACTAGGAGGTGAGTATATATATATATAGGCAAGGCAACCATCTAAATTCTGCAGGCCAATGACTTGTGTGCCTATAAAACATAGTAGATTCTATGTATAGAAAGGAATTAACTCACTCCAATGCAATGCAAGCTCATTGGGCAAGTAAACGCCAATGCTAGCTTGCCCTCCATGGTTCTTTTACTTTCCATTGTGAAAGAAAAGGAAGGCCACTTCAGCACCACTTCAACAGGGTCTCACAACAAACGGAATCTTATGATGAATAGCAAAGAGATGTAAAGAAAATCCAAAACGTCTAAACTAAATGTATCTTTCTGATAGCTGTCAGAGAGGCCTCGGAAAAAATGAAGGTGGTTTCTTTCTATCTTTCACCATAAGTCGATGATTACTAAGGAAACCTTGTCGGTTGTTCATTTTATCTGAGAATGGTTAAAATTATATTTGAGCTATATATGGAAATGGAAATGGCAATGTAGACCTAATGTGGGCGTGGGGGTTCGTCCGGTCTTGTACATCACCTTCCTAATTTGGGGTCACAAGCGAAACCCCCAATTGTACACCACTTTGTTGCTGTCAGCGACCAAAGCCACAAATGTTTTCATAATTGTCCTAAAAGTCAAGTGGAGCTATTGCACCATGATTATCCATGGATGGAAGTTACAGAACCATCAAACTCCACTATGCTCAGCATCGCTCCCCTCCCCCCTCCGGTTCTTTTTGTGAATATTATCACGTTCAAAAGTGTTTTACATTGGTTTGCACTGTGTTCCGGAGGTGGTTGTTTTTAAATCATCTTCCTTTCCTGGTGCTTATTCACATATATACAGTAATATGTAATTGTCATTCCACCGACAGGATTTTAATGCCCACAATAATAAAGAAATAAACAAAAACAAATTAGCAAATATTGGTCCACATGTATTATTTTATTATCCTAATTGTATACTGTATTAGATTATGTGCATGGTAAACGTTGATGCTGGGCTTGAATAGTGTAATTAAGTATTACTGGCAGTGGCTTTTCAAGAATAGAATATTAATGGTAATGTTGAAAATGGAGGTACTTAATCTGAAATCTAAGTGGGGATTAGTATGGTATGGTATGGGGTTTAGGGTTTGCAAGAAAAAACACCCAGATCTATGTATGACCATGATCCATCTGATTCTTTCCGCCTACTCAGAGCTGGGCGGACCTCAAAAGCTGCATGTGATTACTGGACTGAGGCCAACTCCAATTGTCTCACATTCACATGCACTGCTCCTCTTTCTGTTAATTGGGAGGTTCACCATTAAATGATGTTGTGTCTCTTCAACGTGATCCGCACACTCAATTCTTCAGTTCTTTCCAATATTACAGGCAGCACAGATGTAGGTGGTAGTTTTACATCTTTTCCTAGCTAACAGATTGAGTTTGACATGGGAGCTCAGAATCTATGTTTACGTGCAGCGAGCAAAAAGTTGCGTGTACGCAAATTAAAGGAAAGGAGCCCCTTTGTGTGGTCTTAATTGGTAAGAGAAGAGAAGGCATATAACTATCATTATCATATTCCTGCTAACTAATTAAGACCAATCTTCCTCATGTTTGGGACCTAATTTTGTAGGAAAAGGGCAGCCCAACTCAAAAGTAGCTAGCTTACCCAACCATATATAAAGAAATGGTGAATATAGAGATAATAAGTTAAGTAGAATGATATTCCACCGAGACCAAGAGATGCTGGGCTGTTATGGGGATTTAGATAGATATAATTGGTCCTTCCTAGCGATGGCTGTTGCCCGGTCAGGCTTCATCATTAAATTAATTTAGACTAACAATAAAGTTGATGGGTATGATAACTAAATGGGATGTGAAATCACAACCTCTAAGTCTTGATAACCATGCATGCCAAATTTTGTATCCTACCATTTATTTACACTAATCTACTAATCATATTCGAAAATCTACATCCAATCTTAATTTGGTTGATCAAGACACAAACTAGAAACACTCATGGAGCATGCAAAGGTCAAGGTTACTGTTGCCCACTTCTGCCTGCCACGCTTAAATTGTCTGAAATAATTGAGAAAAAGTTACATAAGCAGATGAAAAGCATCAAACATCAATACTTGGTAGTAAATCTTTCTTGTTTAATCAAACATACAAGTTTACACTTCACTTGCACCCATGACCATGAGATAAACAACTAGTACCACCTTTGGGCTAAAAACAGCTGGAAAGCAGAATCCTGTGAGTCTGAGCCGAAGCACCGCCGATGTCCATAGCATAAAAGGCAGACCACAATTTTTAATTAAATAAATAACTAGTATGAAGTCTGAATTTTCTGTGTACCACTACCGCTGCAATTCATCCAAATCCAATCACCCATAAATAATCTCCTTCCTTCCGGTACAATATCAAGACATTTCCCCCGACCGCAACCCCTTCTTCATCTAGTTTTTCTTCTAATCTAATCGCACGGTGCTCCAATTGCCTGTTACTTACGATGCCTGCCAACTCTTGCTCTACTTAGCCTCTCTCTTAGATTCCATACGTGCTCCTCCCAGCATTATAACCTCGAAAAAGCCCGGCAAAAGCACTGTGCTTTGCAATGTGCATCTCCCTCTCTCCAATCACCCCCCAACACACAGCTCCTTGAATTTGCAGATTTACGAGCTGCATTTTTCTTCTTCCGTGTTTAGCTCCTTGACTCGAAAGGAGCAATATTTCCTAATCACAACTGTGCACTAGTCATAAATGACCATTTTCTTTTAAACCTTCTCTGTCTTTATTAATCATGTACTAGGTTACGCTTGCTGCTACATTACAATTTACAAACGCATCTGCAAGATTCAAGCTTTGGCTTTTTCTCTCTCAAGATTTGGGGAGCAGAGTTAAGCAAAGATGAAGCTTTTTTGTGTTGGGGTTTTTACGGCATTTGTTTTTTGCAAAGTGGTTACTGGGTTCTTAGATTTTAATGAAACAGAGCTGTCTTTTATTGAGGCTTACGAATATGGAGTCTCCAAACTCAATTACAATCCTCTCATGGTTGGACTCACTCTTATTCCAAGTGCGGGCGCTAAAGGAGCTGGTACATTTCTATTTTTCCCATTGCTTTCTGCAGTTGTTTCTGCTCATGATTTCTTTCTTATTTCTTTATATATTTCTTCAGATTTCTGGATTTAAATATTTTGTTTTTAAAAAAACTGGGTTTTATGGGAATGTCACTAATAAGTATTTTCATGCCGTTATTGTATCAGCTTTGAAATTGCTTCTCTTCAGTCAGTCTTTTAATTGAAGTTTGCTTCTGCCTCGTTCCCTTCATCAGATTATTTTTGCCGGTTTATTTGTTGTAACTTCTATTGTACTTTACCAAAATGTAAAATAATAGTCTTAGAAAAAAAGGAATAGTAATGGAGTTATTAATAATAAGAAAGGATTGATTATTATTTTCCGTTTGACTACCTTCCCTCCAGTCCTCCTTTTGCGCAATAATTTCAGCGGTCCGAGTGAGATAATATATATATTTTTTTCAATTTCTTGCCAACTTTATGTTTTATTGGCCGCAAAATGCACTTAACAAGGTTGATTCTAATGATAGCTATGATTAAATTATCTTTTGTCATTCTACGTTTTCCCATTATCTTTTGTTGTGGTCTTTCTTGCTTGATGATTTCATCTGCTGCCCTCATCTTCTTCAGCCTGACATGCTCTTTGTTTCAAATTTACTTTATACATCTTTTACCGAGAATCAGTGAAATTCATCCTGCTGAAATTTGTCTTGGCATTTTGTCCTAATTTACCTGCTTCTGTCTGTCAATCGTTCAGTCTGCCTGGATGGAACCTTGCCAGGTTATCATTGGCATCGTGGATATGGATCAGGAGCAAATAGCTGGCTCATTCAGTTGGAGGTTTGTGAGAGACTATAGAAATGATTTAGCTTGAAATTAAGTATAGAAATGATTGTAGCATTGTAGTTATTACTTGTTCGCATTGTCCAACTGATATATTCTAGGATGTTATACTAAGTCCAAGGTCTTTAAGCTATAATTGACCGATGAATTCTGTAAAAGTTGTATGTTTCTCTAAAATGTTCCTCTTTTGCATTATTATTTTTGCTTTTTTTTCTGTTGCGTCCAGGTTAGTAAGCTGACTATGTAAGTCCAATTGACCCTTTTAGATAAAAGTTTCGATGGATGGGTAACTTAGACATTTATCTTGTGGCAGGGAGGAGGATGGTGCAATAACATTAGAACTTGTGTCTACCGCAAAAAAACCCGACGTGGATCATCCACATACATGGAAAAGCAGATACCATTCACTGGAATATTGAGTGAAAAAGCTGAAGAAAATCCTGGTTTCCTCTTAAGCTTTATTTTAAATAAATATTCCATACTAAGCAGACTTTATAAAAGCTACCATTTTTATCGTCTTATTTTATTTCATATTAAATTGCAGACTTTTTCAATTGGAACAGAGTAAAGCTTCGTTATTGTGATGGTGCCTCTTTTACCGGGGACAGCGAAAATAAGGTAGAAACCAATTTCTTGCATTTGCTTTCACCCATAGAATGTCATTTTTTATTTCTTTTTGGTTTTTAATGAGATGAAGCAGTACAAACGAAAACTGGGACCTTAAGTCACCATTGACCACCAAATCATGACCTTGGAAAGCCATTTTACATTACTCACAAGAAGCTGTTTCCATCCATTTTTTAACTTTCCGTATGCACGTTTACAACAGAGAGCTGGTTGTAGAAACAAATACTACAAGATTTTTATAGGAAAAAAAGTAGTAACTCATGGAAGAATATGAATTGCTTCAGCTTTGGATTAAGCCATTGTTTCCAAGTGATTGAAATAATTGGCTCTTTATTTATCGTATATGTTTAAACAAGCATCTAGTTTTGAGAGGTTATCTCCAAAGTTATTCTTCTTTATGCGGAGCATATGTTAAAAATTAGGCTATTCTGTGTTTAGGCTGCACAGCTGCAATTTAGAGGACAACGTATATGGTTAGCTGCAATGGAAGATTTAATGTCAAAAGGAATGCGCTATGCAAAGCAGGTTCATATTTATCTTGATTATGACTTTTTTTTCAATAAAAAGAAGTTCCCCTCTGCGTGTTTATTTATATATTTTATAGTTGGAAGAAAGGGGGATTTGAACTTGGGATCTCCAATTCCGAGGTAAAGTATGGCCACTATTAGGCTATGCCTTGCCACCCCTTCATATTTATTTTTTGTAACAAAAAACTATTACATTTCAGGCTCTTCTTTCTGGCTGTTCTGCTGGGGGTTTGGCAGCAATTTTACACTGTGACGAGTTCAGGAACTTGTTTCCAAGAACTACTAAAGTTAAGTGCCTTAGTGATGCTGGTCTATTCCTTGATGCGTAAGTATCAATATCCTTCATGGGTCTGGTTTTAAGTACCAGTAAGACATAGATTGTTCCTTATTTCTTAATATATTTTCTTTATATCATCTCTGGTCTGTAGGATTGATGTGTCTGGTAGTCACACGCTTAGAAGTTTATACAGTGGCGTGGTCGGCTTACAGGTTCTTTATTGATATTTGTATTTACATATATGTGGGTTTATTTATATATGCCTTTTTCTATCTTCTTTCTATTGATGCCAGAGGATTTGGATTCACAAAAGATCTTAAGCAGATATGATGAAGAGCACATGCAGACAGATGCAAAACAAAATATAAATAATTAAACAAAGGAAGGAAAACCTTAAAATTTTTATGGCTTCATTAAACTTGATTATTTATTGTGCAAGTTTCTTGTTGATATCACAGGGTGTGCAACATAACCTTCCTCGTATATGCACCAACCACCTCGATCCCACTTCGGTATATCTCCTTTGTTATTTCTTTTTGACCCATATCTAATTTGAGTGATTAAGAAGAAACATCACGTGATATCGACACATATTTTCTTGCTCTACTCAGTACTCACTTGCCTGAAACTCCCTTCTTTACAGTGTTTCTTTCCTCAAAATCTAATCAGCCACATCCAAACTCCAATGTTTATTCTTAATGCAGCTTATGATTCATGGCAGGTAATAATCTTTGTCTCGAGAATAGCATTATCAATTTATAAAGTAGCACGTGATAATACATACTGCTGTGCTATATTAGAGAACTCTACGAAGTTGATTAATAAACTAGATGAATAAATTGGTTTTCCTTTCTTGAAATCAGATACAATCCAGTATAGCTCCACCATCGGCAGATCCGCATGGTTATTGGCATGATTGCAGACTGAACCATGCAAAATGTTCTGCATCTCAAATCAGGTTTTTACAAGGTGATTTTATATATGTGAAATTGATTAAGCTTTCAATTTTACATGCAATTCAACACATGATAGACCATATTTAGTCACCTTAATGGAATCTCCCTTTTTCTGAACCAGGCTTCCGAACACAGATGCTTAATGCTATAAAAGGGTTCTCAATGTCTAGACAGAATGGATTATTTATAAATTCATGTTTTGCTCACTGCCAAACAGAGAGGCAAGACACATGGTTTGCTGATGATTCTCCTGAAATTAGAAACAAGGTATGTCTAATAAATAATTCATATAAGATTTTGTGAAGCTTATGTCATACGAATTCCTATATTAGATTTCATTCTGTTATCATATTAAAAGGGGGGTCATCAAAGTATACATAGAAAAGCCTATATCATTCTTTGCAATTCTATACATGGAGTTCTCAATGTCCTTCCCTTACCCAATTGTAGCCTAAACTTCCTTCTACTACTAGAGATAATAGCCGTTTTAATAGTAGTTTATTACTAAAATTTATTAGTTTGGTCCAGTTTTATTAGATATTGTCTTGCGTTTTCTTAATTTTGGCAACTTTTTTTATTGTTCTTTAGTTAGATATATAATGACTTTGTAAGTGATATTGTGCCAGCCAATTGCGATAGCTGTTGGAGATTGGTATTTTGACAGAGCAGCCGTGAGGTCCATTGATTGTCCGTACCCTTGTGACAAGACTTGCCACAATCTGGTTTTTAGATGAGCCAATGATAAATATTAGTTGGCTCATATACATGGTGAGGTTAGACGTAGCAGGTATCTTCCTATCAGCAATTCAATGGAAATTGGATAGAAGACAATAAAGAGGAAGGTTGCTGAGAAATGCAATGCAATCAGCAAATCTTCTGCGATGTTTTCTAAGCAAAATTGCATTGCTCAAATTTTTTCACCCCTCCGCCCAAGGTAAAGCTTGATGCATGTATGTGCTAATAATTGTTTTAACTTTGCAAACTGTAACTTTCCAAGCGGACATATTTTTGAGCAAGAGAAGGTTTTTCTAATGAGCTTCTTTTCTATTATCAATGCAAAAACGTGTAGAAAAGGGTTCGGTTTGAGTCATTTTTAGCTCGATGAATTTGGTTTACAAAATTTTGGATTTAAAAATGAGGTTGCAGTAAGAAATCCAGTTGTTGTGCCATTTTTAATTTCAGAAAATCTCATTGCAAGTAGACAGAGAGTTGCATTAATCATGTAATGTCATGTTCTTTCCATAAAATAATATTGTGATGTGTGAAATCATTATACTAGTAGGCCAATAGCTCTATGCATTTAGAAACAACTGGTCGCTGTTCACATATTTGTTGACCGGGACAAGATTTCCAAATTTCCTTCAAATAGGATGGAAGAAGATTCCTCGTCTGCTGGATGCACAAAAGCTACAAATGAATGAATGTTATGCCATCTGGCTAGTCCTTCTATGCATTAATCCCAGAACTTAATTGTATTCATGAAACCTCATCCGAAGGGATAGGGATAGGAATAGTTGTCGATTGTAATTATCTTGAAAGAAAATCAAGCTCTACCGTCCGTCTTCTGATTGAAATGCAGGTTAACCTTTTCCATCTTAAAAAGAAACCCAAAGCAAAGATTCGGAAATTATTGAATTTGTTAGAACAACAGAGTTTCAGGAGCCTGATTGGGATAGGAATTTGCAAAAGCGTCGTCTCCTCACCATCTCGGTGTCTTCATGCGTTTGAAATGCATTACTTTTTTGTGTTCTTCCTGCACTTATGATTGTAGGGCCCCAACCAAAGGCCAAAAATCCAGATCACATGTATTTGAGGCATGCATCTATATATTAACAAATAAATTTTTTGTTTCTCTAAATTATAATGCATGTATTGTACACGCACACACACGCACATATATATATATATGCTGCCTGCCATGAATGAATGGAAATATTCTTCACAGAAAGCGACTGTACCTTTTTATATTCTGTGGCTGAGGCTCATAAACATCACCATTTATGGAGCAGACTTCTGTGCCCTGATGTAAATTTATGGCTTTTGGATTATGCTGTATATTCAAGTTATCAAATCCTGGACCATATTTCTTCCCAAATGGTACTCCCTACTCCCCAAGTCGCCTTTTAACGCAACCCTCCAGTTCCAATTAATTCAAAGAAATATAAGACTAGTTAAAGATTCAGCTTGATCTTTGTCTCTGTAAGTATAAAACGTCCCTAGATGCCGACTGGAGGGACCCCTATCTTATATTTCTCTTCCACCCGGATGCAGTAAGAGTTTAGGCCCACCCCAAGCCTAGGGACACCAAACACGGTGTCCCTCATGTGATTAGCGTATGGATTTTGTCGCCTCGCAATTCACTCTGCTCAGAAACATCCTCATTTGCTTCAGCAGATGGAATTGGAAGTTTCTAGCTTCACCGTGCCCTTGAGATAAAGTTCGAGAAGCAGAGAATGTACATATAGCCTTCCTCAGATTCCAAGGCCTTGTTAATAAGTTTCTTTCTTGTTGACTAGTTGGGGATAGCTACTTGTTATAGCTAGCTGTGGGGCTTTTCCCGGCCATCTTAGATGGATCCATCGGCCATACTGCGTTACTGACTGGCTTTTTTACGAGGTGAAGCCAGGTATAATTTCTTGCCTTAAAAGACTGTCAAAAAGGTAAAAACTATCTCCATCTATAGGAGACAGTGATGGACATCCATTCAAGAAAAATGGTCCCCTAAATTTTGCCTCAGAAAAGCACAGAAATGGAATTTCAACTTATTTCGTGCTGCAAAGAGAATCAATATGGTTAGAGATGTATACTATAAAAATGAAAAAGTATGGTAAATATTGATCCTGGGAAAGTGAAAGATTTACATGGATATCCAAGGGCTACAGTCACAATCTCTCTGTACTTCGCTTTCTACACAGAAAAAGGCGACAACGTTGGTTCAACCAAAAATCTATATCCTTGGATTGTTTACAGATAAATTGCACTCTGAGGGACAAAGAAGTTTAAGAAATAATACTAGTAAAACAAAATTAATCTGTTGGAGCAGGCCTTATTCTGAAATTCTAACGTGTTTCCTGGACAAGGATGACAGTATTCTGTAACATTAGGAGAAGAAATCTTGTATCAGGCACATTTACAAAACAAGAAGACAATTCTATAGCACACACGTATAACCAGAAGGTTCTTCATCCCAAGCCATTGCCAACTGAAAAACTTGACATATTTCTCTCTTTGCTTGAATTAGACTGCACATGCTATAAATTAAAGCAGCTAAAGGGTTTGTCCAAAGGCCACAGCTAGTCTCTGGAAATCCTTAGCATACATATCTGAAACCCGTGAAGCTTGTTGGTGCTGATTCTGAGGCCAAGTGTTACTTGACCCGTCCGTTATGAGTTGTGCTTGTGGTTTCACCTCATTGGACATGGCTTGAGAGGATGGGTTCTGCATTGGAGTTCCTAGGAGAAATGGGCTATTCAGATATTCGGACCATTTGATGTCATCTGGATCACCTTCTATTGAGCGTATTGGGACACCTTCACCAGATTTTCCACAGTCCGCCAGTCCCCATGAGAAGAGGTTGCTCTCAAACAAGATAGTGTTGCTTTGCAATTCTACACTGCCACTGCTTCCATTGCTGTTACTCGCATTGTTACTGTAGCTGCTGCCTTCCCAATTCTGGACCCCATTGACATCGCAAGAAGGATTGTCGCAAGGAAGACTAACAGAAGACTTTACACGTATTGGCGTTTGGAAAATTGAGCTTGACATGGTTGGCAGAACAATTTGTCTCAAACTGGAGTTGAACTCTGAAATCATTTCAGAGGAACTGGAACTTGAATTGAAGCAGAGTGAAGTACTTTGACTCACCGACAGCCCAATATTGGGGGCATAATCCAATTTCTGGAAAGGGAAATAGCCCACCAAATCAGATGGCCTGCAACTTGTGGTGGTGTTGCTCTCGTGGGTGGTTGCAAACCTATCCAGTAAGAATTCCTGAGTGTGAGGAGTACTTGTAACATTAACATTATTGTTTCTGCAGTTACCACTGTTATTCATCTTGGAATCGGAGGAAACCTCAAGGGGGTATTTCTCCATGACTATAGAAGGTGATTTTGAATCCATCACCTCACCGAGGTTCAGTTCATTGGATCCCGCAGAGGCTTTGTTGCTCGTCGGGAGCTTCTCCTTGTTATCATTCTCAACCTCAGAGAGTGGTTTGTGCGTGTTAGGGTCAATGCCTCTTTGCCTAAGTTTCTTTTTAATGCAGGAATTCCATAAATTTTTTATCTCATTGTCGGTTCTCCCCGGTAGCTGAGCTGCAATCTGAGACCATCTGATGAACAAATATACAGTATCAAAGAATAGACCGATTATCTAGTAAGCACAAGGCACAAAACAAGAACAGGAAATAAAAAAAAAAAGCTTTGCTGAGAGTTCTATAACGAAAATAACCAATACCTATTGCCAAGGACTGCATGGAGTTCAATTATCAAATTCTCTTCCTGCTGCGAGAAAGCTCCTCTTTTCAAATCAGGCCTCAAGTAGTTAATCCATCTCAGCCTGCAGCTTTTGCCACATCTTTGCAAGCCTGCAAACATCCATGAAGGATACACAGGAGGGTTTAATATTCTTCACTCGCTATGTTTTGCAATCTGCTTAAAGTTAAATACAGGGACTAATATTGGAAAAAGGATACTAAACCTGCCAGTTTAGGGACAGAACTCCAGCAGCCATGCCCATGCTTAGTAATATAATTCAGAAGTTTCTCATCTTCCTCAGGAGACCACAGGCCTTTCCGTAGCTTCTGCTTATAACAGCAAGAGTGTCTCCCCATGTGGAGTGCAACTCACCTGCAATGCTGGGGAAACTTATCTAGTTTTCTTAGAGCGACCTTTGAAAAACTGTCAGCAAGAAGAGAGCAGGTTTTAGAATGGATCCTTGGTAAGAGGGAGGTGTTATATGTGGAGAGAGAGATGGAGAGGCGATAAGGAAGTTAGGAAAAAAAAATGGCAGCCTGGTAGCTAGGGAATCAAATTAGTAGGAGGAGATCCCTCAAGAGAAAAGTCACCTTCAAGAAGGTGATTGGAGATTATGGTTTTGAATTTATATTTGATTTTGCCCAGTTGTAACTACGTCTCATGCACTGGTTGGTCCATGTCAGGTTCTGGGACTAGATATAAGCCGGGCTCCTCTACATATGGACGGTCCAGATGCAACTGCGCGTGTACAACTGATGGAGAGGAGCATCGGGTGGGGGCTTCAATAATTTGACTTGCATATGTCTCATCAGAGTTTGGGAATTAAAAGACTTTTGGCAGCAAATGGTGGGGCTTTTGACAGATGTTTTACTTGATGGCAAAACCATGCTTGCATACAACAATACTGTGCTCACCAGCCCCGGTAGAAAAAAGTGACAGGGTGATGGAGAGAACAAATGGAATTACAGTGCTGCTTAGCAACGAGTATAAGAGCTGTGGTGGTTTGTATTGACATTTAAGCGATACCTATTTCAACTAAATTTACCTCTAGATTCCCAATACAAAATCAGCCACAAGAATCAGGAAAGGGAAAATTTCTTGCAGACAAGAAATACCCATGATTAGTTAACATTTGCTGATATGGTAAATTGCAATCAATTTGGAGATAACATACGCTGTACACATTCCTTTATAGTCTTGTTTTTTAATGAAGCATAAATATATGATTTATATTGTTATTCTCCATTACTTGTTTCTTTTTCTTAACTAGCTGCTGCGACAGGTACTTTTCAGATGACGTCAACCTCTCTTCTTTTAGGCTTTTTGGGTAATTTCCGAAACCAAAGATGAGTTTGGAAAGTTTCACAAATTTAAAACAAAAGTATTTTCAACAACTTTGAAAATCAGGGGGCATATTCCTTCTCCCTTGAAAAAGCATTCAAATTCTACCAACCCCCAAATGATTAATCTGAAATGTCCATCTCCTGTTTTCTATACTTTGGTATGCTGATTCCATCTCCATGCAGGGCAATAGCCAAATAAATGATAAAAGGAAGTAAACTGGTGTATCTCTGTAATATAAATACACGAATCACAATAATGCAGTTGTCCTCTGTTGGACTGAGTGAGCATGTATTCCGGAAGAGCTCAGGACAGGGACAAATTACAGATATACTCAATTTGACAATGTTGATTGCACTATTCAATGTCAGCTCTCTCTCGAGAATATGAATCAATGGAACATGATTCTCTCTACACCAATCTTAATTAATTTATATGTATGTTGTATCATAATCTAAAAAGAAATGGATCCATATCATTATTCAATACTGAATTAATAAAGAACGCAGAATACAATAATTGGCCAAGGGATAAGTGACAAAAGAAATGTTGACACACTTTATAGAAATGACAGAGCTAGTTGATTTTCCGTAAAGTTTTAATATTGCTACGCAAGGTTTGCATGGTTTACAAACATCCAAACTTGTGAAGAGCTCCCCTTCCCTTGATATTTAATTGGTCTCCTTAAGCACGTTCCAGAGTTTAGAAACAGGTACCAGAAGAAAAAATTTATACATATAAGAATAATTGGAATAATGACAATCATTTTAACCTTCTGCGATGGCCTGTCTCCGTGTTCTAACATTATGAAGTTTCCTTGACCTTTAGCAATGTCCTGATTCAGGCATCCCAATTTGATATTAAAAAACACAAGTCACAGAAAGATGCTTGTGATCTCCATACCTCATCATGCCCTCTGAAACTTATCTTATCATCATAGCAGAATATATATATATATATATATATATTTATTTATTTATTTATGAGCTGTTCCATGGGAAGTCAACCACTGTATAACTTGTTTTTTGCCTTTCTTCTTCTGTTCTCCAACATAGATATCTTAATAAATGATGGGACAACTTTGCTGTCATTTCTGTTTCTCCCTTTGTTTAGTCAGCCGACTCAGGCTTATGTGTTAACATCTCTTGCTTTTGATGATCGTTTCTTTTACTTTAATCAACTTAGGGAGCGCCGTTCGGGGGAATGAATCTCTGTCTTGTAATTTAATGATTAGAAGGTTCCGTTAAAATTCACTAATTGCCGGAAGGGAGTGTAATCGCATATGCTGCGTACCTCGTTGCCCTTGTCTACGCAGAGAGCTCTCCTCTGGGGACAGGATCCTCTGTTGCCTTGATTTAAAGCTTCCGGAAACACGTCCACATATCGATATGCTACATCTTTTTTCTTTTGCTTGGGGAACGTATATTCCCAAGTCAGGTTTTAAGCACCGTTTTTGGATCTTTTTCCCAACCTGCTGATCTGGGATTCCTTTGCTGTTGGCTGAATATTACTAGAAAAGCTATTACATGGAGGATGGAGCCCCTTTCCCCACGAGTTTTTTTTTTTTTTACAGAAAGGCTAAATTAGATGGGACTTGCATTTAAACTGCATAGTTTGACAGAAAGCACATAGGCAATAGAAGTTCATGCCGGCCTGCAGAGGTTTATGAATTAGGCTTTGAAGCAGATTTCTTTTGTAATTGGAACGTACACTCATCACACATGCAGTATTTGTTTCTGTAAAAGCTTTGTAATAAATCAAACGAGATAAAAATTAAGAAAACAAAATGATCCGAATTCTCTTGAACTATAGTTCCGGCTTGCTTGAGTGGAAAAGAATTACAGAAGGAAAACTTCCTTGCCCTCACCTCAGAAAATCATTCGGCGGCAGGTTTTGACAGCTCGCATCACCTTACCAATTATTGTTAAGTCAGACATTTGTCAAATGATAACACATGAACACACTTGGGTAGGACAAACTATACTGAACAAGCCTAATCGTCTGTAAAGTGTGGAGTTGATGGGAAATCTATGACATGATTAAATTGATGAAGAGGAAGATTCGCAGGATGATAATCAAATGTCATTTGAAAAATGAGGGGACACATTTCAAATGCTCTTGAAAATAGAGATGCCTCTTTTCATTATCTCTAAAGTTATCCTCCTGCTAAACTAACCGAGGGACAGACAACTAGTTGACAAGAAAGAGAAACTGTTTATGCTAAATAATGGAATCGTCCTCATTGCTCAGTCCATATTTGTATAATTACCAACTACTATTGTTTCAGGAAGAAAAATAGAGGAAAAAGTACAAAGTAACTCTTGGAGCAATAGTCAAGTCCATCAAGGTAACTCAGGAAGAACTGATCTAGTCTACACTATAACCTGAAGGCCTTGTATCCGAAGCTCACTTTAACTTCCATAAGATGTCAGAAATGGATCACTGACAATTGCAATTCAACTGTCAATATTGTTGGATTGCAGGTTTCCATTTTCTATTTAAAGTATCCCTTTCATTTTGCTTGTAATTACAATCTGACTCGGTACCTTACGAAAGCATAGTCCAGCTTTTCCAATCCTTACAACAAGGTAGAGATTTCTCATGTAGTCATTTTGGATTCCAACCTCAGCCTTTCCATGGGGCAGAACCCAACTTTTTCAGAGACAATGCTGTCCTTCAGCAACTTCATAATTTACATGACAGTGCCATTAGAACCATGATCAGATAAAGTTGTTGGAAACATCCCACATTTTTTTCCCCAGACAGCTGAGTGATAAAAGGTCGATCCATTCAAGCTGACCTTAATGCATACGCTTTAATTGGCCCATTAACATTTGCCGGAAACATAAGCACATGGATATCTCATAAGTTTTAGTTAAATCACAACTAAACTTGCTTGTCTTTTGTCTTGTCAGTGCAATGAGTGATGATGACTGACAAATTAATGTCCACGTCACAGCATTGCTCGCCATACATGGAGCTTAAGATCTTAATAACAATCATTAATCGTCAGTTAAACACTACAGTTGCTTCCACTTTGAAGGATGTCCTGGAAGAATTATCTAAACGCTGTTAGCAACATGTGTAAAGGGGAGAGTTGTGGCGTTTGATTTTTGTAAAGGTGGAGGGTGATTGACTTTAATTAGAAGGCAAAATTATGAGAAGACTAAAAGCTCTTTAACTCCATCAATTATCGAAAGCCTTAAGGCCTTTAACCCCATCAATTATCAAATGCTTTGTCTGGTTGAAATGTTCCGTATGTGCCCCATCTTTGAATAATTACATGTTTGCTTTTTGCTTTGTAGTGGAAATGATAGTCAACTTTCTTCCCGCATTAAAATCATTGCTTTTCATGCCCCTAAGTGAACAGTCAAAATACTCTGATTGGAGGACTCTCATGAGTTGAGTCTTCTCAATCAACATGAGCAGAGCTTGGTATGAAGCATTAATTGGATTGGAGCATGCTTAACCCAGTTTGATTAAAGGTGCCTGCTCAATATTCCCAAAAAGTAGAATCCTCAGGAAAACCAGCAGACGAACATGAATTATTCTCTTTGGGCCGATTTGATAGGCACTTTTTCACATTTTCTTCACCTATATGATCGCCTGCTGGTTTTTTGCACTCTGATTGCCTATGGAAACTTCTGCAAACCATCATACCTTGATTATTTTATAGGTTAGGGAAGAGAGAACCAAGAAGGAAATTTTCATTTTTCACCCATATATAACAAGTGAGCGGTAAGCACTCACATTGTGTTTGTTTATGGACTGTGATAACAGAACAAAATTTAGGACAGAGATGGTCCTGTAAGCAGAATAGTGTTTTTGTGAGAAGCCTGGAGCGAAGGTAGTGGGCCTGACATTTCAAGGGTTGAAGGGGGAATTCCATTGACGAGTGACACCTGCACCTCCTCCTCTTTACCATCAAAAAACATAGGCAGCAAACAGCGGGCGTTTTGTCCCTGCCTTTTAGATTCCGAATAAACCATACAATACAATACATCGTTTAGTTTTGCATGGTCCCCATAAGCTTTGTTTCTTTTCCTTTTGTAACGTAGGTGGCCAAAAACAGAACATTCAATAACTAAGCAATAGTTGGATTCCGTCAGCTTTGTTCCTTGGCCATAACTATGGAGATCATATATAACAGATTCAACTCTTCCCCCTCTTTTTCGTTGAATATAACATTCATGCATCTACTATTGAATCAAATGACTAGATACAATATGGTGAAATACTTTACCACTCCTTCAACTTTTCATTTTTCACTTTGGAAAAATCTGTCTGCTCATGAATCTTCATATAAAGCATTTGCACAGTCACAGTTGTATAGCTGATATTAAGGTATGATTAAGCTTCCTAGTTTTATTCTCTTTTCTTCATCTTGTCACTTTTAATTCATGGATTAACAAAGCAGAGTATTTAGGGACATGAAAATTTCTCTACGAAACTTGAATTTCTCAATTTCATATATATTTCTTAAATCAAACTCATTACTCGTTGTTTAATGAATGTCGATTACGATAAATCATACTGGAGATGAAAAATAAGGTCTTGATTTAATTAGTTTGCTTGTATATATGAATGGATATTGCCTCTTCTCTTTTAATTTTGCATTCTCAACCATTATCAATGCCTTGCTGGAATCTTCTCTATCGAGACTTCAGAGCAAATCTTTCTTCAGTCGTTGTTAATTAGATGCCAAATAGCTACAATATAATGGGGTATAATTTATCGCAAGTTGCTACTCTTTCCCTTGGATTAGTTGTTGATGACTCTACTTGCAGTTGAAGCAATTAAAACTATCCAACAAGATACAGCATCTCCCACCAAAGTCCAGAAGAAAACACTCCAAATCAAGGCAGATTAGTGTTCTATCATTGAGGTTCGCAAGTAATGGCGTTATTAGCTAGGAAGGTAACAGAAGAACCACCAACTTATACCTTTAAAGGAAAGTCGGTGTTTTCTGATTGAATCATCGGTAAGCAATTGTAATTTCTTCCTGCAACGAATTCATAACAAGTTAGGAATCAATATGTGGATTAAGAAGTGGCATCCACAAACACAGTTGATGAAGTAGAGGTCAAATGATACTAATAGAGCCTGAATGAGTGGGAAGTGAAGCTGAGGGGCAACGTCACTGCAAGCTGCTGTTAAAACCAACGAAGATGCGAAGGTGTACAAGTAGTTAAATTAACCGATCGAAGAATGAGGACGAGCCTCTTCAAGGATTGGACAGTGACTTGAAAATAAAGCCATGCCTTCCCTTGACAATGGTGACCAAAGCAGATCATGTCTCGTGACTGAGCGTAGTCTTAGCAATCATTGGGTCAACAAAGCTCGCGCAAAAGCATTCAAACGCATAAAACCAATTAGTCAGTGCTGCATTTAAAGCCAAATAAGGGGGTGTAGACCGATGCTGTGTCTTCCGCTGCTTTTGTGATTTACCAGTCTAGGAAAGTTTACTAGCCTCATGATACCACAGCGCATACATGCTGCGCTCCAAGTTGTGAAACCTGAGGAAAAGCTTTTCTTCCATGTTTTGTATAACTCCATTTAGCTGTATGTATTGCATTACTATTTCTTCATTCCTCATGCTTCATGCTAATAAGAAGAAGAAACATTTTAAGTTGCGAAAAGGTTCCTTCCTTTCTGCCATTTATTATGTGTTGGATTAATAAACCACACAAATAATCCAGTTAGAAAAAGATAACTGATCAAACAAAAGATTGGAGTAAAAGATGATAAATATTGGTCAAGTGCAGCACTGAATGCGCAAGAGATCAAATAGACAACTAACGAGCCAACACAACAGAGGGGTCCAAAGCCTACGAAGGGAAACCTATCTGAAAGCGTGGCATTCTTTATATGTGATGGTTGAATTTTCCAAGCGGACTATCAAATTGAGTATCCTTTTGTCCATAAAATGGAAATTTCCTAGCAATCATTATGAGTATCATCATCTTTGTTTTTATCAAGTCAAGGATATCCATGCTTACAGCAGCACTATGACGAATCCTAAAAGCTAATTACTGCTGGAAAATCACTTCCAAAAAGCAAGTTGCACCCACGGGCTATGTATCAACACAAGGAGGAAGTACCTGCATTCTGTCAGCATAATAGAACAATGATTATTATGATAAAGAAATTTTTATGACAGCAAGGATATTGGGGTCATGCTGATGGAAACAGGCAGGGGAATTCCATGACAGATTGCAAAGGTAATTATAATGCTTGGAGATAAAACTTTGTCCATAAATGATGATCGTGCATACTCCAATTATGAGCTTTTCAGCAATGGAATGCATTCATATCATCCGTAATTATTTAGAGACAGTTGAAAATGCCCTGCATGACGCTATTTAAAGATAGGTTGCGTTGTAACATAACCCTTCTCAGCCTTACGGCCACATCCGTGAAGATGGATCCATTAATCTGTCCACTGTGTTCACACTAGCATGTAAAGTTTCATTAGCATTATTGGTCCAGAGAACTAGATGAAAATGAATATATTCCTGACATAATTGTCTACTTTACATGAGATGATGTAAGGCAGTTGCCAAACAAAATTAAAAGTAAAGAAGACTATCAAGTTTATGGTTTTAAGCCAATCAAGAACAAAACAATATACGGTTTATGACTTTAAGCTGACAAAAATGATACTAGCTGATTACACCACACTTTAACTCGACTAAATATGTAGAGAGAGAGAGAGAGAGAGAGACTACCATAGATGTAACAGAAGATAATTATCATTTCATCAATTCAAAGAATTAGTTACCCAGAGGTGTACAACGATTTGAATACATACTATTAGGTATTTATCTCTTAGTTAACATTGCATTATTTGCATGGATCATATAAATGAATGTACATATGCAAGAAAAGATTTCAAGTCTCCTCAACATACCAAAATCTGTGCAAATTGGGACTGTATTATCCTGAAATTATATTCAGCTGACCGTCATTGAGGTTCAATCTCATCAGGGAGAAAAAGCTTCAGTATCCATAGCAAGCAAAATGGATTCCTCTCCTCCAATCAAAAAGACCATAACAGCTACCAGTTATGACCTGCACTTAAAAGAAAATATTAAGTTCACACTTCTTCGAACCAAAATTTAATGATGCAGATCTCGATACAAAGTTAAAAGTAATCTGACCTATCAGGTACTTTTTCATTTCCACTGGCTGATCTAAAAGGTACGCTACCAGTAATTTCTGATGCTTGACCATTCTCTTGCACTGCAGCTGGCTGTTCAAAACTTTGATTTGTTGTTGGACACTGGCATCACAAACAATATCAGATTTGATTAGATTGAGCCAGACTAATGGCAGGAGGCAAATCCATCAAAACATACAGCAAAATATTCACATGGTTGACTAGTTAATTTACAGGAAGTTAATAGAATCTAACACCCTTTTTCTGTCAGCCTTGTCTGCGTATGTAGAATAAAGCAAAATGTACAATACATATAAGTGTCTGTGTGTTTTTATGTGTATATTACAACTTATTCTGCTATATTAGAAGCGAAAAACTTCTTCATTGATGAAAAGAAAAAGGATTTCTCTAATCTAACCCCAACAAGAAACAGTCCTCAGCTTTATCATGAACTTGTCTACTTGAATTGGCAATAATTCAGCATCAAAATAAATAGTCATCAAGGGTATGCTTCTATACCATGTGATATAGCTAATTTGTCATTTGCCTCTGGGAGAAATACAGCCTCAAGGCAACCTTCTCAAAGTAGCAATTAAGTCCCACTTCAGAAGATACTAAAAATTTTCTTTCTTTTTTCAAAATGTTACTTACAGGGAAAAAAATCCCCTTACCTGACTAGGTGTCTGATTCATTGAACTATTGACATTAGCATTCTGTGCCACTTGTGAATTGATATTCTGCACCGGATCCTTTGAAATAGAAGCTGTAGCTGAACCCATATTATCCATAGGGCCTACCAGTCCACAGGCACTCAATCCGATGGCCGATTTCATAAGATGCCCACTAGAAATAGGAATCAAGGGTGTATGCGGCATTGACATGGGAAGTCCTTGACCTGGAAGCCCGAATAGCTGGAGGTTAGATCCTGCCATCCCTTGGAGAGTAGTGGGGCCAGGGCCTGAAAAAGGTGCTCCATGGATTGGAGGCACCTGAACCATAGGACGAGCAGAAGATCCAGCATTCATGTCAGGCAATGGCATCCCAAAACCCATACCCATTCCCAGTCCAACACCCATGGGTGAAAAATGGGCCATATGAGCTGCATGCATGTGTTGCATTCCAGTTGGTAACATCATTGGTGGCATATACAAGCCAGCTCCCATGGACATAATCTGCATAAGGTTGGTAGTTGACAAATTGAACTTATTCAGTTACCTCTCAAAAATCAAAAACCCAATATACAGCAAACAGAAGAGTTGATTTGGGAGAAATAAGAGAGATCTTACCTGCACCTGTAGTTGAAGTGTCTTAAGATATTCAATTGCCTCATCAAGCATCGAAGCTTTGTCCACCTTGTAATGTCAAAATGTAAAAGTCAACAGTATTTAAAATACAAAAGCTATCAGGTCTTTGTTGGTCTGTTTTTGGTTTCAATCACAAATCCATTTAACCAATGTCTGATGAAATTAACAAAAGCTGCAGTAAACATCAAAGATAAGAAGCACGAATAAGCTTTCTGTTTTTGAACTAAAAAAAAAATACACAATGATATGCCTGAGCTCATTCTATTTCCCTAAGCAATTTGTGTCTAAACAAAATTCCTTAATTTGGTTAAAAAGATAACAAAACATAGCAACCAAGGATCTAATGAGTTGCCAACCTTATTGCAGTTTGGTATGAGCTCCTGTAAAGCACGCATCTTCTCATTTATCCTATCCCTTCGCCTCTGTTTGTGAAAGTCCAGTTGAGTATCAGTCCAGATCTTATAATTCAGAAACAGCCATATGGAAGACAAATTACAAATTAACAAATTTATCAAATGTGCTTACTCACCCTTTCAGATAAATTATGCACTTCTGCTGCTCTGCTTCTCTTAGACCCCGAACCTCCTCGAGCAGGAACTGCTTTTTTCACACCTACAGATTCTTCCTCAGCATCCTGCACATAAGTTGGTTACTTAGCTTATTGGTTAAAGGAAAGATAAATTAAAAGCAAAGCAGGACAAAACACAAAACAAAAAAAAATTGATATAGAGCTTACTTCACTAGGACATTCTGACTCGTCATTATCACGGTTTTTTCTCTTCAAATTATATACTGGATCATCAGAAGCTCTCTCTACACTATTTCCAGAGCAAACAGAGGAAGCAGCAAGCACAGGCTCTACAGTCTTATCACCATCTGGCAGTCCCTTAGAAGCACTCTCACCAATAACTTGACTAGGGTTTTTAACATTCTTGGGGGCATTTTCTTCACAGATGGCATCAATTGGTTCAGCAGTAACTGGTTCATCTAGAGACTTAGCTTCAGATTCTTTTCTATCAGTCTTCATCAGCACCATCGTAGGTTGGCACTGTGAAAATTTTTCCTTCTGTAAATCAATACTTGAATCAATGAGCGTGGTATCAGCACGGTCACTAATACTGGCAGCAGACCCCTTTTCCTTGCTTCCAATCCTTTCAATGCTAGCTATAGCACTTATATTCTGAAGACTAGCTTTAACAAGAGCAGCAGGACGTGAAAAATGGGAAAAATTCATCAAGACTGTGTTATTACAAGGCGCTGCTTGATCTTGTTTCTGCATCTTAATGCCAGGCAAACCACCATCTGATGCTTGAACTTCAATTGAATCTCCACAAATGGCATGGTGGGTGGAGGTATGACCCAGGCTATGACCAAAATTCTCCAAAATTCTTGATCTTACAAATGGGGATGACGTTTGACATAGCTGTGATGGCAGCGTGGATAATTGACTGGCACCACTTGTAGGCCTAGCTTCTTCATCTGCTGGTGTAGGAACCTTTGATGGATTTCCTTGTTCAAAAACCTCACCATTATTTAGAGAAACAGTGCAGGAATCTCTAATGGATTGGCTTCTTCTATCAAATGATGCAAAGTTACTATGAGTAGAAGTCTCATTTACAGTGACCCCAGATAATTCAGGCAAGAAATCGGAATATTCATTGTGTAGAGATTGATCCACCGGATAGTTCAACCAAGGCACCACTTCATCATCTTGATTCAAGCTCATTTCAGCAGAAGGCACCGACATTGGGATTTCGCTCAATACAGAATCAATCGTCCCAAACTTTCCCATATTTGTATTAGTTCCACCATTCCCTGTATCTTTATCTCTGGTCTTCGGAGTGTGCGATGGTAAACAATGAGATGGTAAGCTGTTACAAGCAGGA
>NW_018397259.1:10577967-10617945 GCF_002168275.2 Theobroma umbraticum | reverse complement strand
ATATATATATATATATATAATGTATAGGCATAGCCATGAGCCCCATTCATGGATGTGGACAAAGAGTAGGGTGAAGGGTATGCATCATGGGGCCATTTGATATGACTTTCATTAAAAGCGGCCTTGCCAACTTTAATTGCAATTGCAATCCACCCAAGCAAACCATTTTGCTTTAGGATAATCCAGAATGATTCCTATTCTTAAAATTGACTATGCTAGTTTCTTGTCACTCTTTAATCTTGTAATTTACAGGTGGAGACGAAATGAAGAGGTGTAACGTGGTGGTTTGGTGTAGGATTCTTGCTTCGATGTGTGTCGGTTGTACCATTCTTACTGTTTTTATTCCAATACTTTGTTTGTCAAGTTGATGTAAAGCCGTTTGATTTCATGATTATGATCATAAATGGAGATTGTCACGTTGTGATAGTTGTCTGTCTCCCAGGGAATGATGATGTAGTCCATACATACCAGGTGGATTGTTTGTTATTCATCTAATTATTTATGGAGTTAATGACTTTTATCTATGTGATGTGAGACCAATAGGTCGCTTCTTCAATCTTTTTCTGGCTAGTCCCTATCCCAATCTTTATTAAATAATTCAATTTCAAGTTAAAAGACCATCTATGATTAAAATATATAAGTTAACATATTATACAAGACTAATTAAACCATTTTAGCTGACACTTTCCTAGTGATTTAACCTAAATTCAATTTAGTGTGGCCTTAATTCAAGCAATTAGGTTTTTCACGATAGAATTGGCTAAGTTTCTTAATTAAAATTGGTACTTGTTTGAATGCTTATCTTTCTAAAAGGAACCACATAACAAAAGAAAAGGAGGATACCCAACCTAAAGCCTCTTTATTCGTGCTTTCAAATAATTTTGGCTTTACATTCCCCTATCTCCATCAACCCCAACGTACTGTCTCCCACCATGCTCCATTCTTTCTTCCTTGAAAATTTCTTTTCTAGGCTAATTGAAGCAGTTGTATTGCCCAATGAAAGGCCTGCTAAGACATAGACCCGCTCCCCCGAATCTGTCCAGCAGTCTTGTGCCGATTGCGTGCCGAAGCACCTTCCCTTACTTGCCCAATCGCTTTGCCTATGGACCAGTCTTTCATATTAGACTTGGACTCAGACTCAAATAAATAATTAAAAAAGCTCTATTAACGAATCAAAGGCAGCCATTTGTCAACAGTTCGTAGTTCTACTTGTGTCTTCAAACTGTTCCTTGATTTCACGTTGGAAAATGCGGAGCCGAAAACCGAAATTTCTTCGGAATGCTCCCTTCCCCTCCACTTGTCTTAACAGTATAGCCAGCCACTAGTATCCAAAACAGGCACATCTGCAGATAACATTATGTTACATGTACATACAAACATAGGCAACAATTATCCAAATAATATCTCTCTGGGTATTAATGGTGCAAAATTAAGCTGGTTCCATATCACATTAAGTTTCCTGAAATCATATCGATCAATCAATGAATCAATCAATATGATAGGGAAGAGCCATAGACTTCATTCAACGACAAGGATACACAAGAGCACTCTTTATACACAGTAGATAAAATAAAAAAAAGTCAAAAGGTAGCAGAAACCAGAACTTGACCCAAGATCAGCGGGATCGGCCATACTTGTTTTGTGTGTGTGTGTGTGTATATTAAAACTCGATACATGAAAAAGACAAATCATTCGTCACGCTATGCAGGGCCAGGGAAAGAAAGAAGAGGATGTGCAATGCGAGTACGATGATAAGAGAAGGATACACAGCTGCTTGATTCTCACCTTCCAACTCACGGAGTCAACAACTTGGGCTCATAACTGTGCATTGCAATAGAACATATTGAATTGGAAATTATGTAAATAAACTAAGTTAAAATTTTCATGATTAAGGATTGGTTTCCTGGATATGAACAAAATCAACAATGAATCAGAATGCCTAATGAAATGAATATTACGAGCCACCTTTGATTATTCAGCATTAAGTTGAAGAGTAGAAGCAAACTAAACATTAATAATGTCATGTCTAAAGGTTGAAGAGTGGGCTATATAGTTTGTGAAGAAAACAGAAAAAAGAAAAGACTGTACTGACATGTATTGAATCCAAGCAGTTTGTGAATTATGGATAAGAAATTTTTTGATCCACAAAGAAAATAATTAGTATAGAAGATAACCATATGTATTTTATAGACATAGAGTTAGTTAGTAATCAATTCGTTTTTTTGAAAGACAATGAACATTTATTAAAATTTTATGATATAAGTTCTTCAAATTATAACTAAAATTGGATAAAAGTAATGAAAAATCTGACAAGTAATAAGTATGACAAAATATAGAAAAATCTTTAGTATAAGACACTTTTATTTTTGTTAACCCATTTGTCATAAAATCTACCTTACCGGTTCTTCTTTCCTATTGCTGGTAGTCTAACCTAGTCAAATTTCCCTTTTCTCATCAAAGTGTCCTTTTTTTAAAAAAAAAATTCATTCAATTCATAACATTTCTCTTACTCTATTTTTTGATCTTAGTCTTGTTTGACTTGTGTCTAAAGTTGTGTTCAATAAACTTTTATATAAATTTACAAGTGTCTATTCTTTAAGGAAATAACTTTTTCTTTAAACACCTTTTTGTCTTAAACACAAGTTCTTCAAATTATAACCTAAACTGGATAAAAGTAGTGAAAAATCTAACAGGTAAAAAGTATTACAAGATATAATTTTTAAATAGTGGTGTTTTTCCAATAATTAATTATGAAAAGATAACTTTTCATATGATAGATATAACCCTTAAATCAAATTGTCTTTTTAATAGTCTCTTTATCAACAGACAAATTTTCATATGAAAATGTATAACTTTTTAATCGGAGTGTATTTTCAATAATCACAATTTTTCACTTGACAAGATATAACCTTTCATTTTGAAAATATACTAACAAAATCTACTTACCATTTAAACCAAAAAAAATCCACCTCATATTCCTTAATATATTACACTAATTAATTTACAAATATTATAACATGCTAATATATATGCTACGTACTATTTATGTATATCCAATGTTTTTCTTTATATATTATACTTAGGTTTTCTTTTTCTTACCTTTTTTACAATTCAAATTTACTTTTTACTTTTTAAAATTAAAATTAAAAATAAAAATAAAAATTTATTTAAATAGGGTAAAAAGAAAATAAAGTGAAAAAGTATTACCTATGAATTAATTCTTATACATATATTAATAATTTAACTTTCCCCTCGACCGTGCTACAAATGATGTTGCTAAGTTAGACGGAACTATCAATCTTGTTTAAACTAATGACGAAATTCTAGTTTAACTCTTTGATACTAGTTACATTCTAGAATTGACTTATGAGATCAAAATTTTCTATTCACCACGTGCACACAAACATAAATAAAATTAAAATACAAAAAATCAAATTAAACTCACACAAGACTGGTAAGGAATAGCATGTACAATTTCTATCTGAACAACATCTTTTTGCACTATGAGATTGACAGTATAAATTTTCCTGTACTTTCCTAATTATCAACCTTAAATGTGTTATCTGTAATTACCAAAATTATCAGTGAATAAACAAAATATCATATGTGAATGAATGAAATAAGACCAAATGCATTCTCCAACAAGAGATGGTTATGATTCAATTCTTAATCCTATTATGGAAACAAGAATCATCGTATCTTATGTTAAAGAAGCAAGTCCAGTCCCAACGAACTCATCCAATTGAATTTTGATGAAATTCAAGGGGTGCCTTGATAGCTTTTCCTTTCCTTTTAAGTCACCATTAATATGTCCAACAAAGACCAACACCACTATAATCTTACAACAATAACAATGGAATCCCTTCATCTTTATATATAACATAGGCTTTTTGGGTAACAAGTGCATAGGAAGCTTTCAATTCCAATTCTTTGCTTTCTAGGCAACCATGACTAGAAAAAAGGTGCAACTTGCCTACATCATCAATGATTCTGCAAGGAAAGCTGCCTTCAGGAAAAGAACGAAGGGTCTGCTAAAGAAGGCGAGCGAACTAAGTACCCTTTGTGGGATAGAAGCTTGTGTGATTATCTACGGTCCTTATGACGCTCAACCTGAAGTTTGGCCATCCTTTGCAGCAGCCCAACACGTGCTCTCAGAGTTTAAGAAGATGCCAAAGATGGATCAAAGTCAGAAGATGATGACCCAAGAGAATTTCCTTAGGCAAAGGATCGCAAAAGCCAACCAACAGCTTAAGAGACAGTGCAGGGACAATCGCGAGAAGGAGACCACACAAGTCATGTTCCAATGCTTGGCTGAACAAGGGCTGGAGAATTTGAACATGATGGATTTGACTGACCTCAAGTGGTTGCTTGAGCAAAACCTGAAGGATATTGACAAGAGGATTGATATGCTTACCAAGGCATCTCATTCCCAAGGGTTTGCAACAACAATCGCAATGCCAGAAGTGATGCTGAAGAATGGAGAAAAGGTGCAAGCGAAGAGTCCAGATCGTGAGGCGAGCTTGGAAACAGTGCAAAGGCAGCTGTTGATCAAGGACTTGATGCACCCACGAGAGCACGTGGAACTTGGTTCGCTACTCCCACTTAGGGATAACAACCCCACTACTTTTTTCCCCTAAAAAAAACAACTATATGTATTACAGTTCCAGTGTTTACCTGCTTGTGTTAATTGTAATGTCTGAGAGATGTTCTTATTACATGTTTTCTTGTTCTAGTTTAAGTTATTTACATTTTCTTTTCTTATTTACAATCACCCCTTGAATTTAATGTACCTAATAGATTCCTTGGGATTTACTCATTATGATTGTTATCTTCATTATCAATTGATATCATTGTACTCTCCATTTTTGATTTCTAGTATCTGATTGTTAGACTGTTCATGTAGACACTGTTACATTGAAATTACATATCAAACTTGCACTGCTGTTTCAATTTTGTTGTTTTCATCGCAATGTGCGGGTATGGAACCCATTCGCCTCTACGTGAAATGGAGTCACCATCAATTTTTTTTTTTAATAAGGCGTGATTGGTCACTTATTTTATTCATTCTATTTAATGAGGTTCTAAAGTGATTTTAGGATTGTCTAAAAAACAAAAACTTGGTCTGTAAATTTTAGATTTGGGTTTGAGAATACAATTATGCACAAGGAATGATTAATACCTCACGACGGCCATTTCACGAATAATAGCATTTAATCCTATGTATCCTATTTTAACTTCAATTTTTAATTTTATTCTTATATTTCTTCAATCATTGTTTATTATTCTATTTTTTATTTTATTCGTGTCCTACAATCCTTTTTTCGGTTTTATGGGAGCATATGATGTAATTATGAAATGCATTGATATAAATCTTGATAATGTCAAATGAAAGCCTTTTATTAAGAATATTTCTTGTATTCACCATTGTACTAGTGGGACCTAAGGATATATATTTTCTCACCTAGGGAATTATTTAGGAAAACTCGTTTTCGCAAACTTATTAAGCAAATCCATCATCATGGTAATCATTTATGCGTAAAAACATTTTCATATAATATAAACCCTAATACAAGTAAAGATTTTTTATAAAGAATATTCTTCAAGCTCTCCTATCATATTGATTGGACTTGAATATATTCTCACTTGGGAATTTTCCAACCAAACTCGCCTCCGCCAGCTTATTGAAAAGTGCCATCATCGAGCCTTAACTCATATACAAAATATCTGGAGGGATGCAATGATAGATAAATAGCATGATGGTGACATGCAATAAATTTCGATATAAATTGTCCTCAATACCATATTATTATTATTATTATTATTAATTTTATTAACATACTTTTTATCAATATTTTAAGGAAACATTTATTTGGATTAAAATATTGAGATTTAAGATTAAAACCCCTCATCATATTAGTGGAGTTTAAATCAAATGGTTCACCTAAAATATTAACCCTAAATTACGACTTCTTGCATCTTGGATAAAAATTTCATCATCAATTGAATTCAAGTAAAATACATTTAATTCATTTCATACTAACTACACAAACGCAATATTATAAATTGAAATGGACTTAAAATAAAGAGAAGTTCAAGAGACTCACTTTTAGTGGACTAAACAAAAGCCCATTAGTTTTTAGCAGTATTGGGCTTTCATATGCCTAAACCTTCATTTTTTTTCTTTTCCTAGGCCACTTGATCTGCTAGGTCACAAGTTGGGCCACCAAATGAGTCGCGAGTTGGGCTGTGGTAGGCTTCTCTTTTGGATAGCATAGTGGGCCTTCCTTATGGACTTCTCTTTGTTTTTTTCAATAAGTCATTCCCACAGGGCCACTCAATGGGCTGCAGCTTCTTCTTCTCTTCTTTTTTTTTCTCCAAAAATTGACTATGCTTGTTGGGAGTCGATCTCCGAACCCCTCAATTATCTGCCTTTTTTATATTTTTTCTTTCCTTTTAATTTTTTATTTTCTTAATACTCTCTTTTCTTTTTATTTCCTTCTTTCTTTTCTTTTTTTTTGTTTGTTTTGAAATAACTTAAAATGATGCCATTTGAGCACCTTTCACATCTAAACCCTAATTATAAAAGCTTCATTTTCACCCACTCTCCTCATTTTTCTACCTCACTTTTCTCTAGTAAGCGTCTTTCTCTAAAAGAAATCCAACCACCTCCCCAGATATCAAACAATGATATCATCAATCATCAATCATCGACCACCGCTTGCATTTCTCAAAATTTACCAAAAATCACTTTTTTCACCCTCTTTCCTTTGATCGAAATACTTTTCCCAAAAACTCAATCTATTTTCTCCATTTTGGAAACCTTTGGGTGATAATTTCAAATCCTCCGGTTATAATATTGAAATCCTTCGGATAACAATTTCAAACCCTTTGAGCATAATCTTGAAATCCTCCGAGTAAGATTTCTAAATACTCCGGTTATAATCTTGATATCCTTTAGGAACAATTTTCAAAACCTCCAAGGTACATCTTTAAAACCTCTTAGTAACTATTATCAAATTTTCGAGTAACAATTTTTAAAACCTCCAAGTAATTAGCTTTTAAGTTTCCTAGCCTCATTTAAAATTAAAAATAAAGAGCATAACTTCTTTTCTCAAACCTTTTTGTTACCTTATCAAAACCTTTGTCATTAAATCCTCTAGGTAATTATTTTGATAAACTTCGAGTATATCATCAATACCTCCGGGTAACAATTATTAAATCCTCTAGATAATCATTTTAAAAACCTCCTAGAAATTACCTTCAAGAATACTTTTAAGTTATGCAGTCTCATTTAAAGATTAGGAGCATAACTTTTCTTCATAAAACCTTCAGTTATATTATCAAAAATCTCCAGATACAATCTTAAAAACTTATAGGAATATTTTTAAAACCTCCGAGTATTTCTTCAAAACCTCTAAGTTCATTTTTAAAACCTTCGAGTACCACTTTCAAAATCCTTAAGTCTGAAAAGAAAAGAATGGAGCTTGTTCTTAGATAAGCAAAGTCTTGATGGCCTTAAATTGCCTTCTCAAACAAAATAGTTGTCTATGTATCTTTGCACAATTCTTGGTTCTAAAAAAACACGCAAAGAGAGACAATTGTAAACACCTCATTTTGTCTCAGTCAATTTAAGACATTCTTTTTTATTTTAAATTTTATTTTATTTTTTTTATTTATTGATATTTATTTAGTGAACATTGGGTCAAGTTGGGTGTGGGTTTAATTGAATTGGGTCGTTTTAAAATTGGAATCCAAAGACACATTAAGTCTTATTCCATGGTAGAGCTTAGAGCTTTAGGCTTTTAAAGCCCAAAGCTTACTAGGCCTAAAGATCATAATAGCAAAAAAGAAAAAAAAGCAAAGAAAAAAGGGTTATGGTAGCCCCTTGATAGACTGCCATGGTAGCTAGCTAGGCGGCTACCGTCTTTATTGCCTAGAGCCACTTGTGGTTGCTTTTCAGCCCACTGTAGCTTTGAAGCACTTGATCACCTTCTTTCATAGATCCAGAAAATTGAGGCATAGGTTCCATAAGAACCTGCAAAAATCATAAAGACATAAGGATGGATGAAGGGGGATTCCACAACCAACAACAAAAGAAAACTTTCAAAGTCAAATATATATTATTTTATAAGAATAAAATAAAATAAAAATAATTATTAGTAATTTTAGTAGGAAATGAAATATGATAAGAATGATTATTATAATTTATTACAATGTTTAGTTGGTAAAAATAATCATTTGTTATAATATTTGATTTTTAATTTATAATATTTATTTTTAATAATTTATTAAAAATATTATTAAATTATTATTTAAATTTTAATATGGGTTTAGGGTTTAGAATATTAATAATTTATATTTCACTTAAAATGTTAAAAATTCATAATTAAAATTTTATTATTATTATTATTTTATTCTTTATTAATTATTAAAATATTAAAATTTTATAATTAAAATTGTAATTTAATTTTTAAATTTAAATATTAATTTTTATAAATTATACTAAATTTTTAATTTAAAGAGAGGAGAAAGGGAGATGGGTAGAGAGAGAAAGAAAATGTGAAAATAAACAAATTACATCTTATATAAAAGGGTAATTTTTAAAATTAATGAAAAGTAATTTTGTACAGTAATATTTTTTGTCTATTCCCTAAGTTTGGAATAGCCATTATCAAAGGAGACTTTGGTAATGACTATTTAAGTTTCTAAAGGAATGACCATTCCATGAACCAAATGCAAGAATAGCTAGGTAATAAGAATAGTGGGGAATGACTATTTCATTCTCCCAACCAAACACATTGTAAAGGATTGACATTATAGGTCTTCTTATTCTTTCCTAATTACTAGACTTAAATGTGTTATCCATAATTACCAAAATTAGCAATAAAAAAAACAAAATACCAAATGTGTAGGAATGAATGAATAGGACAGCAAAACATTCTTCTACAAGAAACAGTTATGATTCAATGCTAGATCTTATCATTGAAACAAGAATCGTCATGTCTTACGTAAGAAAAGCCAGACCAGTCCCAATTCATCCAATTGATTTTGTTTGTCACATTACAGCTTAGATATTCTCGGACAGAGATCTCTTCATATCCTTTACAGCCAAAATTGCGCTACTTTGAGCACATTTTCACTCCCTCCATATAGATATTTCAATGTTTGCATCAATCCACTTCAGATAAAAGACTAGAGTTGTATTTTTTTGGTAAAATCTAAGGGGTGCCCTAATAGTTTTTCCATTCCTTTTAAGTCACCATTAATATGTACAACAAGGACCAACACCACTATAATCTTGCAATAATAACAATAGGATCCCATCATCTCTATATATAGCATAAGCTCTTTGGGTAACAAGTGCATAGAAAGTTTTCAATTCCAATTCTTTGTTTTCTAGGTAGCCATGACTAGAAAGAAGGTGAAGCTTGCCTACATCACCAATGATTCTGCAAGGAAAGCTACGTTCAAGAAAAGAAAGAAGGGTCTGTTGAAGAAGGTGAACGAACTGAGTACCCTTTGTGGGATAGAAGCTTGCGCGATTATCTACAGTCCATATGATGCTCAACCTGAGGTTTGGCCATCCCCTGCTGGAGCCCAACGCGTGCTCTCAGAGTTTAAGAAGATGCCTGAGATGGAACAAAGCAAGAAGATGGTGAGCCAAGAGAGTTTCCTTAGGCAAAGAATCACAAAAGCCAATGAACAACTCAAGAGACAATGCAGGGACAATCGCGAGAAGGAGATCACACAAGTCATGTTCCAATGTCTGGTTGGAAAAGGGTTGCAGAATTTGAACATGATGGATTTGAATGACCTCGGGTGGTTGCTCGAGCAAAACTTGAAGGATATTGACAAGAGGATTGATACACTTAACAAGGCGTCTCATTCTCGAGGGTCTGCGGCAGCATCATCAGGAACAACAATGGCAACGCTAGATGCAAGGCTGAAAAGTGGAGAGAAGGTGCAACCAGAGAGTTCAGACCGTGAAGTGAGCATGGAAACTGCGCAGAGGCAACAGTGGATCAAGGACCTGATGCATCCACCAGAGCACGTGGGACTTGGTTCAGTGCTCCCATTCGGGGATAATAACCCCACTGCTCTTTGGTCTAATGCTTTTTTCCCTTAGGAAAAACAACTATGTGTATCACAGTTCCAATGTCTAGTTGTCTGCTTGTGTTATGTCTAAGAGATGTTCTTATTGCATGTTTTTATGTTCTAGTTTAAGTTACTTACATTTTCTTTTCTTGTTCACAATCACCCCTTGAATCCAATGTACCTAAATAAATTCCTTAAGATTCAAACATTATGATTATAATCTTCACATTAATTGATATTATTATTCTCTTCATTTCACATTTCTAGTATTTGATTATTAGACTGTTCATGTAAGCACATTTGCAAAGAAATTACATATTAATGTTAGCTTTACAATCAAAACTTGTACTGCATCCAGTGCAAAAGAAAAAGACAAAATCAAATCACATATCCTAAGTTTTAAATTGCTACAAACAACTACTCTTTTTAGGTGTTGGGTGTTGTTCCAATTCTTGTTTCTTATGATTTTTTTTTAATAATTAAGAAAATAGAGATTCGAATTTTATTTTTTAGATAAGAGATTATGCATCAACTAATAAATCAAATATTCAGATACTTCTTATGATTTTTGTTGTTGGGTGTTGTTTTAGTTCTCTTCTTATGTGTTGTAAGCTTCAATTTGATTTCCTTTTATCCATCAAATTTTGCAACAGTCATTCATATTTAATAAAATTGTTTCTAATTCAGCCAAAAAAAAAAAAGATGTAAGCCAAATCAACATGAAATGTAAATCAGTGATAGTAAGCCCCTTCAATTTTATTCTTTTATATAAACAAGAGCAATAGGCTTATCAAAATCATTTTATCACATATCTTTCTTCAATTATTTAAAGAGAGGATATATTAAATTAAACATATTCAGGACATCAAGGAAAATTAATCTTTGCAAACCATTTGCAGCACATCAGAAAAAAATACAAACCTTTCCCTTAGTATGCAGTACAGCATCAAATATATATTAGCCATTTGGTTGAATATAAATCCAAGTGAATTATATTTCATCACGCAAAGACAACAATGGCTTTAAAATTTCTTACATATTTGGTTAAAAGTTAAGTATGTTATAAATTCAAGTTCTTCATTCTGGGATACAAAAGGAGGAGTTACCATTAAGAATAAATAATTGGATGAAAAATTGGTTCCTACCATTTGATTTTGTATACTTATGCGTAATTATTTTTAGATTTGGCAAAGATTTTTGTTTAATGATATTACAAATGGGATGCTGATTGTGTATAAACTTAATCTATGTGGATCAATGGATTAAATTTCTGAGGTAGGCTATTTATTACCATCTAATTCTAGCCAAGGCTTGTAACAAACCGAGATTCATTTTTTGGTGATTATATATCCAGATATTTCCTGTTGATGCTCTTAATATGAATGTTTTGAAAACATATTACTGAAGATGTTGGTCATATATAGCAGCTTGATCATGATACAATACTTACCATTTAATTCAACACCAAGATTTGTTTCTTTGTGGTTATCTAAATCTTTTTCTGTTGTGCCTTCCATACATGAATGCTGGAAAATAGGTTAATGAATAAGATGCTGATTATATTGCAGCTTAATGATGATTAAATTTCCAAGTTATGCAATACTTACCATCTAATTCTATGGCCCACAGTCCGCAGAATAAATCATTTCATGGTCATTACTATCCAAATCCATTCCTTGAAGTGTGACAGATCACGGGCCGGGGTTTGAAATAATAACTCTGACTAGTGGTATGATCGAGTAGCAGGATCTGCACAATGTGTGTTGTGATAGTGATTACTGATAAATCATGTCTGTGGTGATTGAAATCAAATGATTAAGACCCCTAAGATTTCCGGATGGAATTCATTAGGGCTAGTGAGGACATTTGTAAGACAGATATACTAATTAGAAAAGAAAAAAGAAGGCTTTGCTTCTTCTGACCAAATTATACCTGCTTCTTCTACTAAGTGTAAAAGCAGCTGCGAATGAAAGTCTACTGTGCCTAACTTAGGTCGAAAAGGGGTATAAATAATTATTCAGATACCAATTCAATTCAAATGTAGGGAACTAAGGGAAGGCACTACATGGTATAAGACTGGTCAAAATCCATGCTGTTGACCGGGATTCTGGTTCCAAGTTTTGAAGCCTACCATAGTGGGCTTGACTTCAACATGTGAATCTCCTCCTTTATACTTAGCAGTGAAGGAAGGGAAGGGAAGCTTGCTTTCTATCTCCATTTGCTTGGCCTTTGGTTTTCTTTGTGGATCTTCAAGCCTTTACCCTTTTCATAGTTTGTGCAACCATTATCAATGTACCATATGTATCCAAAGTATTCTTCTTTTGCAACCATTATAATTCAACTGTTATGAGCTTTTCATAGTTTGTGCAACCATTATCAATGTACCATATGTATCCAAAGTATTCTTCTTTTGCAACCATTATAATTCAACTGTTATGAGAGAATCAATCGGCTTTGAAAATTTGACTCTCCTCCCATTTACTCTGAGCAGTGAAAAGGAGGGAAGTTTTTACTAATTTATTAGTCCCAATTGCTTGCCTTTTCTGGTCTCTTAATCTCAGTTCCATCTTGACTCTAGCCTTTTGTTAATATTGTATGTGGGAACACATTTATGAGTGTAACCATCGATCCAAAGTTCCTCTTTTGAATGGAGGAGGTGAGAGCCTTAGGGTGAGAATCAATCAGCTTTGAAAGATCATATAGTGGAAGAATAATTTATAAGGAATACAATTTGCTTTTACATTATGTAGTTATGTGCTTAAATCAACTCAGACCTGAAATAGTACTAGTTCCAAAATATTAAGCAAATTTGGATTTATAAAAATAAAATGATTTTATTATACCCTAAAACGTGTGATTAATAATATCAGTACTTTCTATATTCAGAACACCTATCGATAAAGAAAATACAATTAAAATCAGATCATTTACATGCTTTATATATATACATGCATGCACACAAAATCAATTGTACAATTTTTTTAGCTCCCAAAAATGATATACATAGCCATTAATTTTCTGCAATATTTGTGTGTATGTGTAGTTATGTTGAAGTGATAGTTATAAGCAGTAGACTATTCAATTAATTCCTTAGCCGGCAAGCCAGATATTTAGTTCCCCACTTTAGATGGATTAGCATAGTTGTAGTGAAAGCATCGAAACTATTACATTACAGTGCGGGAATCTGGAACACGGTAGTGTATCAGGCAAGCAAGGCGACCTATGTAGAAAACCAAACCGGACAAATATCTAGCTATAGAGTACTGTTACAAACAATATTCCAGAAACCCAAGCTTCCTCTCACCACTAATTAATTAAGATTTCTTCTGATTAGCTGTTCAATTAACCATTATCCAGTGCTAATTAATGGAAAATTCATACAGACAAAATTGGGGGAGAGAAAGGAGAAAAGAAAGGCCTGGAGCTGGGAACCATTAATTGTCTTTGTAGAGTGGGGTACAAATGAGAATTGGAAGGTTTAAACAGATCATCAGCTGTCCAGGGGCAGCACCTGAATGAACCATCAATCATGGTAAAGGTTCCCAAGGGATCTAAAGGAAAGCAGAAGCTTTTACTAAATTTGATGGTCACCGTTCCATACAGCTGTACAGGGAGGCAAACAAAAGCATCTCTACATGTAAAGCCTTTTAGTCTGTCATCTGTGTTTTACTTGGTTTGATTTTGCTTTCAGATTCATGTTTGAAAGACCAGCAACCATTATTAGGGAAAGAAAAGCCTAAATCCCAAAACCCACCCTTTTTTTCTTCTATCGGTCTAAAAACTTTATTATTGAAGCAGGAGATCATGCACCAATCAATAAATTAAATACTCAGGTGCATGATCTTAAAAGTTGATCTTCAAACCTCACCTTGAAGCTTGATCTTAAGGTTTGAGAACAAATAGTTACATATGGATATGGATAACTTAGGCCAAGAAATACATACTGTTTTTTTAAGTTGCTTAGATATTTTCATTAAACAATCTTATTCCTAAGGAAACACGTGATTATAGGCATTGAACCAACACATTGAGCATTTAGTAAAGCATCTAATTGTGTTGTTTAAGCAATATTAGAAAATAAGAGAGTGCCTTTCAAGAGCAAGATTCCTTTCTGGAAGACATGGGGTCATTATACGGAGGAAAGTGCAAACAAATAGATTCTACGCTCACGCATTTGCTGCAAAGGAAGCCAAATGCTTGTACATTCTCTTGAAACGAACGTATTCAGGAGGTTTTAGGGCGACCCTCGCCATTGGTTTTCAAGTCCTTCACACTGGTCTGATTCATTATTGTACGGCTGCAACTTTTCATTTTACTAACAAATAAATAAAATTGCTCTATTCTTTATAACTATATTAATTTCCAGATTTTATTGTGGTTTTCCTCTCTGCCATGCTTATGCAGGAGAATATATATTGGCTTTGATTGAAACAAGGCAACAAGGAAAGGAAAGATTGTACTAAAAAAAGAGCTAAAACTTAAAAGGGGGGGTGGGGGAATGAGAAAGGACGTCCGTGATCTGTGATGGGTGAAATGTTAAATTAAAGCAAGAGCGATGAGAGGATATGTACATCATGTCGTACATTTGTTCGGAGCGAGCCATAACCCCTATTCGTGGAGATTTGTCAGATTCCACACACATGGAAGTACCAATTATTTCATATGCTGTCTGAAAGCGTACTTGCTTAAGCTTAACCAACTAGCAGGCAGCAGGCAGCAGCAAGGCAGGCCATCTTTCTTGAACCAAAACTGCAGAATATAGCTTCAATTTCACAGCTCAGTGTACCCGTCAGATATATTAATTCTTTTATAATTCGAACTGCTGAAATTTGATCAAGTTTCCGAGTTTAAGGAACTCTAATCGTCATTGCTGTTTCATCAACCAGGAAACTGCCAGCTAGCCTAGTATGAATCTTCATGAATTAACATAAATTAGTACCTGGGAGCTCCATTTTCATTTACTATGTCCCCTAACTGAACGTCATGAACTGACATTGATTCTATCACAGAACCCCTGCAACTTAAACTACCCATTTTTTCCATATATGTCTGCTCCTCTAAATGATGCTTTCAAGAGAAGGGCAAGGTACCTTTAAACATCAGCTTTTCTGTTTATCTGGATGTATATGGTTTCGTATGAATCATAGGTAGAATTAACTTTAGTATATATAGGAAGTAAAAAGGAGGTTGCTTACAGGATACAGGACTGAGATTGTCCGTGTATTTTGTACCATGAAAGAAGGAACAACCATGCATAGAAACTTGAACAGAAGCAATTCTCCCTCTAGAATAAGAATGTTTATTCACAATGTTTATTTTTTCACAAACTATAAACAAACTGATAATAATTAACGATTTGCTGCTTCGAAAACAAAAAAAGAACGTAATTGGAAAGGAATAAGCCGCTGAGTGGTCTCAAGGAGAAGTGGTTTTCATATGAGGTCCTCATATTCAGACTGCGTGCTGGGGATGAACAGCTTCTGAGTCCAGAGAAGCGTGGAAATGGGCAATGAAAGCAGAGGCTTTCTTGTCAATACCAGGCTCAGCAACCACCCTGTGTGTGTTGTCTTCATCACTTGGATACACCTTTCTTGTGCTCCAAACGTCTTCCCCACCTGAATATGTATAATGATCCTGATCTATACGAGTACGACCCTTCTTACCTTTGAAAAAACTGAAGAAAGAGAAGGATTTCTTCTGCTTGTTCCCACCCATAGCCATGTATCTTGTTTTTGTGCTCACTCGGATGTACACACGAGCTAGGATGAGTCCTGCACTTGGCACTGCACTCTCTGATTTTCATGCGGAGCTGGGACTTGCTATTTATAGTCGCTACCTCTGTACTAGGAAGGAATCGAAGAAAATTGAAGAGGGGTATGATGAAGACAAGTGTATGGCGTGGATGGAAATCTTAGACATGGACCGAGCATTCCCATGTGTTGTGGTCCGTTGCTTGCATTGCCAATATGCAATTGCGCCGCCTTGACTCGAAAAGAAAAGCATTGGTTGGGACTTCACCACCCCAGTTTTTGGGTCTTTGCCCCTATTTGTTCCTCCCCTGAGAATTAAATCATTGGCAACTTGCCGTGCACCTTTCTTTGCTTTTGTTGGGTTGGTGGCATTTGGTAATGGTATTTGTACATTCTTTTTAACTTTACAAAGTGTAAAGGAAATCCTCGACACCTCCCTTTGGTAGCTGCTACCAGCAAGTAACTTTACACTGTAAACATGAACCTTAAATTCATCGAAGCCCCAAATACAACATACTAGTCCTTCCAGAAGCAGCTAGCCACTATGAACTTCCTGTTTCCTCTTCTTTAATTCCCACCAATCCCTCTGCCCCTTTTGTTTTGTTCTTCTTTTCACAATGTTCAATATGAACGACTGGTTTGAGCTTCCATTCTTTTTCATTTTTCGTGGTCAACTTACCATTTTGTATGTATGTGTATATACACGCAATAATTAAATCCGTAATTAAAAAATTAATGTACATTTTAAGAACTCACAAATATTATATATTTTTGATTTCGATATCAAAAACATACATTACAATTAATTAATTATATACATATTTAGCCATGCAATGTGCATTTAATTTGTTCTTATCACAAAAATAATAATAATGAAATGCCATATATATTATATTATATATATATATATCTTGATTCTTTACTAATGAGGAAAATAATATACAATTAGATTAGATGTAAAAGAAAGAGTCAAAAAGCAGATGGAAAAGTTTGATTTGGTCTTGTGGAACTAGGGTTTTGGCTGGCTTGTTGTCTTGTTATTTAAAAAAGAAAGAGGAAAAAAGGTCCCTCCTTTTCTATCATATTATTATAAGTTTATAGAATGAGAAAGTTGTGAGTGTTGAGGAATACAATCAAGGGGCTCCTTTCTTTACAAGATTTTGCAAGCATATAATGCATGCAAGCTGTATAGATTAATTAAGTTTGCTTTCTATGACAAAACCTTTAAATATATGAATGTTGTATCTGTGTACAATATTCCTTCTTGTCTTTTTAGGTTATATAATATGACATATTTATCATCTTTTTCTTTCTTCTGTTTCTGTATAAAAAGCCAAAACTTAAAAAAAGTGATTAAAAACATAGTATATTATGTGTTTTGTCTAGCTGTCTCACATTAGTATGTAATTATGAATTATAAGTTTTCATCCATCATTTGTTAATAAATTATTCATTGCTCCAAGATTTCAATCCCATGTATAGGATTACGATTGTCATTTTCACAATGATTATGTATATGTACCTAACACAGTTAGGTTGGAGACGTATGAAAAAAGCATTCATTTCTTTATCCTTACAGCCTAGAGGAATAATACATACATGCATTATTTTAATTTTATATATTTTGCAAATGTTTTTGGTGTTAATTTGATATGTATTGTTAATTAATTATGCCTCAACTTTCACATTCTAGCTGGGACCTCAAGTCAAGCTCCATTCCATTATCCTTGCCCATTGCATTGCATTGCATCAAGCCAAATGAAGTGTAGACTTGGAATATTCTCATACAAGGGACACCAAAGGAGAACACACGGAAGTAAAAAATAAGTATATTTATATTTTTATCGTAAAATTGGGCTTTTCTGGATCCAAGTTCATTTGGGCCTAATGCATGTATCATCAGGGAGGGCAAGAGAGGTCCAAATGATTATTGAACAAAGCCCATAGCCTGTTTGTGTCTTTTTTTTTTTTTTTTAAAGTTAAAATAGTACGAATATCAACATTGTCCATCCACAGTCACTGCATCGACACACAGACAGGGGGAGAAGATCTGAGGAACAGCACAGCATCTTCCATTTTTACATTCATTTATTCTTCTTTCTCATCTCATCTGCCCTGGTAATTATCATTTCTCTTTCTTTTCATTTCTAATAGAATTCCTACTCTTCCTTTTTTACCTTCCTAGAATTAGTTTTTGAATGATAACAAGAGCAGATTAAATGCTTTTGCACTTTGCTAATTGTTGCCTTGCCTGTGTACGACAACGGTCGTGCCATCTGATCGGTTTTTCTTCTTTTTTCGTTTTTTGTTGGCATGGGGGTGGGGTTGATTCCGTTGATTTCTTCTTTCTGACGGTTCTTTGATCTGTAATGATTCTCAAAGTTTCTATTTTTTGATTGGATGATGACTTTCAAAGAAAGTGGGCGTGTCATGAATATGTATAGGCATAGAGAGAGTTTTATGAGCTTGGAAATCGAATTAAATGAAAACCCTAATTCCAGGGTGGGTCTAAAATTTGTACAATTAACCGCGTTTCTATGCATATTGACACCCTGAAAGGTGTTTCTTCTGCTCTCTTTGATGGATTTGATAAGTTGCTGATAGTTTGGAGTGCATATGAGCTCAACTTTAATCGCTGCTCGGATCACCATTGCTTTTCTCTATTAAATAGAATTAATTTTTTGAACAGTAGATCCTTTTCCTTCTCCCACCATGTGGATCGGATTGCATTAATGTGACTATTTGGATTGAATATGCTTCAAATCGCACAATTGCAACTGTAGTTATTACATAAGTTTTCTTAGTCACTAAACCAAATGTTCCTGGGTTGATTTAAAGGGTCATACTTCTCACTGAGTTGTATCGTTGTTTTCTGTTGTGATTTCTGACCCTACTTCTTCCACTAATAATAACACGGTTGGTTAACTTATCAATTCTCATAGTATAGGTGGTAAAAAATGGACTACCAGCAATACAACAGTGCTCAGGAGACAAACATACGAGATAAACAGCAACAGCAAGAAGACCTGGTAGGCAACCCTTTTATAAGATTTCCCATCCATTTCAGAATGAATCTCTTCGATAGCTGTTTTAATTTGTTGTTGGATGTGGTGGCTCTAAATCAAGAAAATCAACCCACTCATCTAATTCCTTTGTTCTAAAACAATTAATCAGAATATTCTTAAAATAGTTCTTCACATGTAAATATAAATTTACTGTTTTGACATTTCTACCTACTTTTTCGTCAAGCCTTGTAAATGTGTATAGCTTTGTGATTGTTGATGTATTGAGCTGTGCCATCTGCACTTTCTGGCATAGGCATACCAAGATTCTCTTATTGAGGATTTGGCTGAAGATTTTTGCTTGCCGATCAATCACAAGCCAACAGAGAATGTCGATCTGGAGAATGTGGAACAAGCAACCTTAGATACAAGGTTGAATTCTTCTAACATTGGGTTTAGGCTTCTTCAGAAAATGGGTTGGAAAGGAAAGGGTCTTGGGAAGGATGAACAAGGTATGTTGGTATTAAATTTCTGTCATTTTACTGCATTTGCCTTCCGCACTATGAGGTCTTTTTTTTTTTTTGGTAATTTGACATCTAAGTTTCTCCTGTCTACACAAAACATAGTCTGGGATAAATAATTTGAGACTGGAATTTAACATGTACTTACAGTAATAGTACCGGTAATTACTATATGTGGAATTTGTTAATGCTGCTTAGGTTTCATTTTCTCATTACTGGGCTTGACATTCTCCAAGATGTGACTTAATTTTGTTGACTCTTTTTTTTTTTGGTTTTTTCATTTTTGGTTACTCCAAATCCTTTCTGCCCGTCCGTTCCATTGCTCAAAGTTATTTTCTTCATTGCTTATGACTATGTTCTTGGTTCACAGGAATAACCGAGCCAATAAGATCTGGGATTAGAGACCCAAAATTAGGGATTGGAAAACAAGAAGAAGATGATTTCTTCACTGCCGAAGAAAATATCCAGCGTAGGAAACTTGATATTGAAGTTGAGGAGACTGAGGAACATGCAAAGAAGAGAGAGGTATGGCTTTAAACTTGTAGATGATCACTTTAAGTTTTAGTCGATAGATAATAATGAGGTTGATGCTTTACATTTTGGAAACCGTCCTCCAATAGCAGAAGGCAGCATATAGCATATATGTGTGTCTTTTGATCGGAATGGTATATCATAGGGGAACATCAACCTCGGAAGCTCTTGTCAATTTCATGCAGTTTTTATTACCTGGTGGCTTCTACTGCCTGCTTCGTGCACATTATGAAAATCCAGGTGTTAGCAGAACGTGAGCAGAAAATTCAAACAGAGGTGAAAGAAATACGTAAGGTGTTCTATTGTGAGCTTTGCAACAAGCAATACAAATTGGCTATGGAATTTGAGGTCCATCTGAGCTCATATGATCACAACCACAGAAAGGTAAATGGCTGAATTCTCTCTCTCTCTCTCACGGACACACACACTCTCCCCCTTTTTCCAACCTCTTCTTTTGATGTTTGGGTAGTTTTAATGTTGTCTAATCTACAGCACCATTTGTTATTTGCTTGCAGCGCTTTAAAGAGATGAGAGAAATGCATGGTAGTAGCAGTCGTGACGATCGACAAAAGCGAGAGCAGCAACGTCAAGAAAAAGAGATGGCTAAGTTTGCTCAAATGTAAGTACTTCTGTCATCTGTGTGGTTTTGAAGATAGATTTTCTGTCCCACTTTATTAATTGAAAGCTGCAGGTTGTGGGGCTGCTAATCGTTTATTATCCATTTTCATGTCTTATTCTTTTTGTATTCTTTAATGTGTCATAGGGCTGGTGCTCGTAAACAGCAGCAGCAGCAGCAGCAGCAGGAACTACGTCAAGAATCTGGGCCCGCCGCTGCTTCTGCTCCTGTAACTGCTACTGCACTTGCTGATCAGGATCAACGACAGGCATTAAAATTTGGTTTTTCATCTAAAACTAGCACCTCTAAGGTATGCAATTATAGGATAAATGCGTATAAATTCCTGTAGACTGAGTAGGACCATGTTGAGAACAAAATTGTGGAGCAAGGCTGACTGTACATGTGATGTATTTCTGATGTTGCTAGCGACCAGAATTACTTAAAAGGGATAGCATTGTAATGAACAAGCAGCTGGAAATTTGAATCCTCTATCTGTTGCCAATTTAAAGTTATTTGACTGATGAACATGCTTGCAACTAACTTGTTAACTTTGGCCCTCATTTTGCAGAATGCATTTGGCAATGCAGCGAAGAAACCAAAATTTCCTGTTGCATCGGTTTTCGGAAATGACAGTGATGATGAATAGAAAAAGTTAGCTATGTTATCTTATGTAATGGTTGCTTTATCCTTGAGATCGTCACAACAATGATGGCTGAATCTGAAATTTTCAGTATTTTGTGTTGTCTATTAAACTATGAAATAATGTTATGTTCTATTTGTGTAACAAAAGATAAATTAAAACTGGCAATATTTGAAAGGAAACTGGTTTATTTGGCTTACATATCAAGCGGTAGTACATGCGAATGTGCACAGAATACATTTTTGGAATGAATCCCTGCATATTGTCATAATAATGAAGAACCATAGTGCAGTGCAGTAATAATTACATTACAGTCATCCATTCTGTCTATAATGTTTGTTTGGCACTAATTATCACCATACAAGGGTAACTTACAGAATCAGAATGGGAACTAAGCAGCCTCAGCAAAACCAATTTCAAGATTACCGTAGTCGAAAACAGTGTGATATACCCCCATGAATACATCTCCAAGAATCCTGCATGGATGTAATTTCAGCATATAGTGCAAGACAACTTGAGCAAAGAACCAGGAAGGGGCATAGTGTCATAGCTACCACCATTACTTACCACAAAGGACCTCTTGGTGGGGGCACATCCAAAGCAGTAAATCCACTCAAACAGACTGTAGTAATGTCTTCTCCAGTCTTCAGAACATACTGCAGAAATGAGTCAATTGAATCTTTAAAGTCACTGAATTCATACCAGGAGTATCATCCTATGCCAAGAGAGCAAGGAGAAAATCTAACCTGCTCCGGAGTGAGCTTAAAAGGCTTATCTCCGATTGTGAATGTAATGTGTGGCATCTCTGGAATTTTAGCACAGTCGATTGCTGACTCTCCCACTGGACTTGGTAGGCTCTCGCAGAGCTGTCAAAGACCGAAAATCACCTCATCCTCATATATAATCATATTGTATTGCCTCGTCAGGCTTCAACGAGGTCAAGTTTTCCAAAGTAAATTACCTCATTCACGTAGTTGAGAACTCTGTCCTTTGTCTCCTTCTGTCTAAGCTGACTCTGAATCCAAAAAACAGTCATCTCACAGGCAGTGCACAAGACTTGGTCCCCAGCCGATAATCCCTCCATGTTTTTCTTGTCAACCACCGTTTTAATCCCAGTGCTGCACAGAAATCGAAACTCAGCTAACATCAGGTCCAGCTCCTCAAATTTACTTCTCCTAAGCCTCTTATTAGTTCAATAAACACAAGGCAGCAGGGAGAAGTGATCCATCATTTTTTACATATAAATCTTGCCTCCTTGTTAAATGTTTGTGAAACTCCGCATGTAAGTTTTCAAGACAAGAGAACAAAGAGAATGTGAAGCGGTGTTACGTTTCTTACCTCATGGACTGAACCCCTTTGACAAGACATAAACCAATCTGAGTACATACTTTGTCAGGTTGTACCTGCAGACAAGATTAATACTTGGTATAATTGAAACTCTGCAAAGTTTGTGGAGATCGGAAAGAAGACAAAATAAACGCACCCCGGATACTAGGAGCTGCCATATCAGGTCTCCATATTGAGAGACAACTTCTTTACATTCGGCACTAACAACTCCATGAGCTCCAATAGCATGATTGATTTCAGCAACAACAGCCTGAAACGTATGATTGAATATTAGTACCAACTCCTCAGTTACAAAAACCTTTTGACTCGGTTTTTTTGGACATTAACAAATTGAGTAGTTAACTAACGAAAACTTATACTATTGAACCGTTTAGTGAAAGGTCATACTGTGGGGCCAGCAATTAAGGATGTTCCTGAATCCACAATAGCAGCACAACCAGTCTCACAAACACCTGCGATGTTAGATATTCAGACCCCTAGCAGAAGTTCATGATTGGCAAAGAGTAAGAGGTTTTAATAGACCACCTGTTGAATGGTTTCCAATAAGAAAGTCTCCCATATCAAACTGACAAAAGACATTAAGGATTAGGTTTCCTTCCACAGCAAATATACACCAAGGAAATTTTGACAAGTTTTCCGGGAGAAGGGTCAAGTCTCATTCACCTGCCAATAACCTTTTCGACTGACAGGGACATAAGTATGCTTCCCCTTATAGTGTTTCGGGTCAACCCCACCAAAAACAATCTCACCTCCTACTTGGGCTAATGGATCCCTGTTAAGCCAGAATGAAAAGACATCCTCTCTTACAAGATCTTGGTTCAACATATTGTACCTGGACCCTCCTCATGCATTAGTGTATCGAGATAGGAAGAAAACCACGCAAATTGAAGTTGACAAAGAACCATACCACACTGGAGTAGCATTCCCTACTGAAATCTCCTGGAATCCAAGCCCAAAGATTCCATCAAACTTTGCCAAAACAAAAGAGAGACTTCCTTCTCGGGTAGCCTCGACGAAAACCTGGAGATTGCAAAAGAAAAGAAAAGCAAGTGCCCTTTCACAATTGCAGCAAACAAAAAGCACAAACAATTCTCAATTAATTACAAACTCAAAAGCAGACGAAACCCACTTGATCCTTGACAACAAGACCGCCAAATTTAACATTATCTTGACCGAAGAAACCAGATATTGAACCAGATCCATAATTTATTTCACAAGATTTTCCTGAAGATACACCAAACAAGAAAAGTTATACAACTTTGATTCCAAGAAACAAAAAGGAATTCCATTTTGTTTCCATGATCAGGATAAAACAAAATAATTATAGAATAGATGACATTACCAATCTTGGTATATGTACTGGATCGACTAGACTTGTACTTTGAATGGAAATAGCAAGCAATCTGCAAAGCAGTTATAATTAACAGCTAAAATTAGTAATTCTGGCATAGCATCAACAGCAATGAAATTTAGGAGAAACTTACAGAGAAGTAGCATTTTGAAGAAGGAACCCAGAGATTGGAACTGCCTGTGTCAAATATGACAGAGAAGTTCTGCGGAGGTGAGCCAATGCCAATTACTCCATAGTATTGGGCATCCAAATAGTTTTTTAGAGGCATTACTTCTCCATCTGAACTACCAAAGTTATGAAGCATATCCTCTCCATGCATTGCCATTCTGGCAGCCTTAATACCATGAAGATCCAATCTTTGCTTCTTCAGAGTAATTCTGGATACGCCAACAGAGGGAGAGGGGAGAAGTAAACATGTAATAGCCCACAAACAGAAAGTCACTTGAAGATATTTGTGTCCCATGTTCACAGAAACTCCTGATAGATGACAGAGAGAGTCAAATTGAACAGTCATCTAAGCCAGAACAAGGAGAAGAACAAAGAATCAAAATTTGTTGACTATGGTTCGAAGAAATATTACATTTCGTGAAATAATTAATTAGGACAAACCTTACAGCTAGATCAATCACAAGTACTGATACTATACGCCATATGAATATGAACTAAGGCTCGCAGTAAAAATGAGAGCACTTCGCTATTTCCTGTGAAACTGTTAAAAGAATCAATCGAAGTTTTATAAATTTCTTTTGCTTTTTGAGATCTCCCACATCTATGTATGCGCAAACAACCCATGCACGTGAACTAAGGAATCAGAGGCAGCGGGAGTTAATCATAAGCAGAAACCAATATATACCCTGAAATTCCCGAAGATTACAGAAAAGTACATGAAATCCATGCCTGAAAACCAAAACTCTTTTTTATTTTTTGTTTAAATAACTTCAACAGCTCGATCAAGGAGGCCAGGGATGATAACTCAATTTGAACAAAAGCGGAAAACTAACTTGTTAGGGATGAAAACTTAAATATCTGTTGTAGAAGTCAAGCCTACCATTTAATTACCAAGAGATGAAAAAGGAAAAATTGGAAACAAAATGGTATAGTTGCTCTTGTGCTCCATCAAGCCTAGCTTACATGAAAGATGAAAGACATGCATGAGTCACATGAAACAGCCAAAGGAACAAAAGGTTGATATACTCCTATACTATATGTTGATGGTGATGCATAGAAAGGAGGGGAGAAGGGAAGTGGAAATTACCTTTGCTAAGAAAAGCTTTAGTTGATGCAAGTAATTAAGATGGTGGTGCGTGGCTGTGGCTGAGGCTGCGATGCTAATCTTCAAAACGATGAGCTCTGCACACACTTACACTTGAGAACTGAGAAGAGAAGACTATGCATAATAATCAGTGCTACTTCGAACTACCAGGGAGAAAAACTACGTGAGCAAGATTTGAGACCCTTAGATGTTCAATCAATCTACAGGTCGGGACTTAATTACTTTGTCTGCATCCACTTCAATATCTGCATGCGTAAGTTGGCGCGTGCAATCGACTTATGACAGAGTGTATGCTATTTCTAGTTTCTATGTTTGAAGATTAATTAGTGTAGTATTTGTAGAGCAGGTTAAGTCCACGTGAACATGGGGCGATGAAAAATGCAGTGAAGCAATAAAAGCATTACAGACTATGACGAAAAAAAGAGAAATTACATGGAAGCTTCCACATGATATTTCCTGAGAAGTAAGCAGCTTCGTTGGGACCCCACCTCCGACCTTTTTTGGCACTGCAGTCTGCAGTTAAACTCCATGGTTCATTTCTTCCTCTACCTAAAGCCAAGCTAGCCCATAACCAATGTACGACACCTACGTTGTTGTTTTGTACCTTGTTGGAGTGATTTGCCTCCGACAGAGAGACGGAACACAAAGGCATGAACCTGCGAAAAAATTGAGAAGGAAAAGGATAAAGAAAAACTTAGGATAAGAATATCAGCAAAATAGAGGCTGAAAATGAAGATATATTCATCAGAATATCTTAGCCTTGTTAAAGTTCAAGTACAAGAGAGAGAAACCATAACTGAACAAGAAATTCAAACTGACAACTAATGCCACTAACAACATGAAAAGGAAGAAAACTAACAATAACTGTCTGCAAATTTAAAATCCTAAATAACTATTCGTAGTATGCAAGTTAATTCTAACAGAACCGGCCTTCATGGCAGCTAAGTTAAGCTAACTCCATACTTACAACGTGTCTTAACTCGTAATAAGACCTGCGGAAACTATACTTATTATGAATATAATACTATATATAATACGTACGTACCTTATTCATTCGCCTTCAAGTTCCATTACCTCAATAGAAACCCCAAGCTTAGTAATTAATGTACTGCAAACAAGGCATGATCTCCACCTTAATTTGTAAATTGCAGAAACTAATTAAAACCAGAAGCGTAATTGGGAAATCGCTGGTTCTTAGCTTGTCATTGAGTCATTGGTTAAGGGTAGGTAGTTCTTATGATTTCAGACTCCAGAATATCTTTATTTGATGCATGTATAACTCAGTGTCATGACACTTATTTATTAAGAAAGAAATATGTACAGTACTATGATTAACCACACCTCTCCCCTAATTAAGAAAGAAATATTCAGCTCAATACGCCTCTAATGCTGGTTAACCAAAATGTTACATGACCAAGTATGAACTCATTTTCAACGTTATGGCTCATAGCTTATCTTGATTTGAAATGTTAAAGAAGACTTTGCAAGTTGAAGTAAACCTTGTCCCAAGAGCACAATAATAAAGAGTAATGCAAATAGAATATTCTTTTCAATATCGTTTGGTGGATTAGTGCTAGAAACAAACCAACCAAACCATATTAAAATGATATAGTTTTGTCAAATCAAAAGACGTGATGTTGGAACGGAGATTAATAGCCACATATATAATTGCAAGATGAAACAAAAAGAATGGGGTAAATAAATTAATCCTAATAACTATATACCAATATTATATGTAATTTGTTGCTTAGAAATGTGCTCCTTTAATTTGCTAGCACTTTCAACTCTTCCTCTTGCTTGGAGTCCAATGCCGATGGAAATCAGAGGGACTTGGTGGAATTGATGGCAATTGGAGTGAGTGATACATAACATGAGCCTAGCCCGGTAGTACAGTAGAGCAGAAACCAAGAATCCTCTATCACAGAGGACAGACAATATCCGGGAAACGAAAAAGGAAGCGCACGTGTAGGTCAATGAGCAGGAGAGTCGTGGCCTCAGGGCTCAGGGCTGTTGGTGTAGGCATCGCCAATCATTCATCGTTCATCAGACATCAGATTAAGGCGTTCAGTGCTGTCCGATATTGCGCCGCACATATAACAAAATGGCTTTTACTTTATAATTTCTTACATATGTCACTTAACCATTTTTTTTCTCACTCTTCTTGGTTTCTTTCCTCTTCCTCGATCCTTCACCGTTTCTCCTTTCCATGGCCTCTTCTCTACATACCCAAACCCAAACCAATAACAACGCCGCAACGGCGCTTCTGTCCTGACCCAAAGTCCCACCTTTGCAAGAAACCCAGGTTGCAGTCGCCTGCCCCTGTACTCTCTCAACCCTTCATCACTCCCTCCGATTTCCTTTCTGAGTTCTCCCACCATGACCCTTCCGTAGCTCGCATCAACAACGGCAGCTTCGGCTGCTGCCCTTCTTCTGTCCTTTCCGCCCAGCGGCAGCTCCAGCTCCAGTGGCTCCAACAGCCTGACAACTTCTATTTCAACCAGCTGCAGTCCAGATTCCTCGAATCCAGAAACATTATCAAGGAGATGATCAACGCCGACATGTTGAGGAGGTGTCGGTTGTTGACAACGCCACCACGCCGTCGCATTGTGCTGCAGCAGATGGCTTGGGGTTTGCGGAGGGGAGGTTCCACCCGGGGATGCGGCTGTCATGCTTCACTACGCTTATGGGTCTGTCAAGAAGTCAGTGGAAGCTATATGTACGCGCGCTGGCGGGTATGTAATTGAGGTCCCTTTGCCTTTTCCTGTTGACTCTGTTGATGAGATAGTGCAAGAATTTAGGAAGGCTTTAGAGAGAGGGAAGCAAAATGGCAGGAGGGTGATCCTAGCTGTCATTGATCATGTGACTTCCATGCCTAGTGTGGTCATACCTGTTAAGGAATTGGTTAAGATCTGTAGGGAGGAAGGTGTTGACCAGGTATTTGTTGATGCTGCTCATGGAATTGGGTGTGTCGACGTTGATGTGAAAGAAATTGAGGCCGACTTTTACACTAGTAATTTGCATAAATGGTTCTTTTGCCCACCTTCTGTCGCCTTCTTGTATTGTAGAAGGTCTACAAAAAGCTCTGATTTGCATCATCCTGTGGTTTCCCATGAGTATGGCAACGGGTTAGCAATAGAAAGTGCTTGGATTGGGACGAGGGACTATAGTGCTCAGCTGGTGGTGCCAAAGGTTTTGGAATTCATCAACAGGTTCGAAGGCGGCATCGATGGAATCAAGAAAAGGAACCATGAAGCTGTTGTTGAGATGGGGCAGATGTTGGTCAAAGCATGGGGAACTCACCTCGGCTGTCCTCCAGAGATGTGTTCAAGCATGGTTATGGTCGGTTTGCCTGCTTGTTTGGGAATTTCCAGTGATCAAGACACTTTGAAATTACGAACATACTTAAGGGACAAGTTTCGAGTTGAAGTTCCTATATATTATCGAGCACCAAAGGATGGGGAGGTAGGTCCAGTAACAGGGTATGCCCGAATTTCTTATCAAGTGTACAACAAGGTTGACGATTATTACAAGTTTAGGGATGCAATTAAGCAACTTGTTCACAGTGGATTCACTTGTGCATCTCTTCCCAATTGATAAGGTTTGTGCTGCTCCCATCCATTCAGCTCTCCTTCTCGCTATTGATTTATGATTATAGAAACATTTAAATGCGTTATATAGCTAACGTATGAAGAATGCCTAAATTTCCTCCTTGGACATATTGAGGACACATTTCGACACTACATCTTTTGTTTCATATGATTAGGTGGTTAATCATCTACAACTAAAAGAAAAGCATCTTATAGAAGATAAGCTGTTGGTCATTTCTTCTACTCGGTTGCCATTTATGAACCGAGTGCTTCATTGCTCTTGCCTTTGTCTTGCGTTACACTTTGCTTTGATCATGTTAGATCTAAGTTCCTGCTGAATTTTCTTGCTAATAGATGAAATTTTCCTGATTAACTCATGTTTATATTGTACTTAGCAAAGCCTTAGACATTTTAGCTGCAGAATGCATTTTTAGAGACGATGATGCACTCAGTTATGTAGCTGAATTCTAAACATGGATGGTGGAGGTGTTGAGTGACATTTAATAATTTTGCAAATAACCATATGTTGGCGAGATAATTGGTGGTTAGACATGAGTCAAAGCAATGTTTACAGTGACGTTGCTCTTAGACCTGATTGTAATGCTTATCTGCATTTGAGGTTTCAAAGTTATTAGAAAAATTATGGCTGCATGGCACATTATTATCATCTTAACGGAATGACGGATAAGCGGCTAGTTTGTTGAAGCAGGGCTCTTCTCCCATGCTTTTTATATTTTAAGGCACAGAATGTGAAATTAATTCTTTAAATTTATAAATTTCAAGTAGTTTCAACTCTGTGTATAATATCTCTGCATCTGTTTGCGTGATACATGGAAAATGGGAATCCTTACCTGACTCGATTCCTCATTTAGTTAATTTGTTGATATGTACTGCTCTACTCGTGTGCAGCTAAACAAGGTGTAGTAACGGTGTTTGGAGTGAATAAGCGATAAAGAGGTACGGGTCATGAACATGGCTTGGTTCCCTTGTTGTCATGGTTTCGGTACCATGACGTTCCATGAATGCCAAAAAGTAAGATATGGCAAGTGGAGACACGGTTGGGAGCTCAGATTAGCATTTGGTTTTTACCTTTTGATGTATCTAAATTGCTCAAGGAGATAAACTCGTGGAGCATTGTTGTACATGTTTAGAATAAGAGTTTTAACATCATGTGCAATCCATGTAGCTTCCAACTTGACATTTACAGCCCCTTCTTCAACATTCAGCTGCTTTTGATTTCAAGTCTAAATGAAAATAATAATAATAAAATCATAATTATTTGTGAAAACAAAATAACATAAGAATATAAAATTTATATATTATTTCATTAAAAGAACAATTGAATGCAATGTTTAAGAACAATAGAATTAATTTCTGAAATCAAAGACAGATTTATGTGGGAGTAATGTTTAAATCTTAACAGAAAAAGAAGCGGTGGGACGCGCGACACGAGTATGAGAAGTTCTGACATTAGACAGACGGAGAAGAGACAAAGCAAGCGTCGGAACTGAAATCAAGCGGATAAAGAGCTGCCCGCCTGCCTGCCAAGAATAAAAGACAAAAGATTCATGCCCCGATCACACACTGCTTGCAGTTGTGCAGAGGAGGGAACTTACTAACACAAAGACAAACATTTTCGACACCTATCTCTCTCTCTCTGACACTTGTGGTTGTTGGGGTTGGATTGGATTTTGGATTCGTTGATAGCCAAAGTTCTGTTCTGTTCTGTTCTTCTTCTTCCCCCAAGTGGGACCCCCCATTATTGCTGACGTGGCATACAACTCACCAACCGCATCCTTACGTTGTGTGTCATTGTTATGCTAGTAACCAGTATGTAGCGTACCACTTCTCCTGAATTTACCTTTTTACCCTCTTCTCTTCCCACCCTCTCTCTCTCTCTCTCTGTGATTTTTGTCTTGATGGTGAGACCGACGAGAGCGAGTCCCCAGTTGATTCCATTTGCAGAAAGCCCCAATAGCTGGGGATTTGGGGAACCCTATCCCCCTTCCGCTTAGCTCCAATTCCTCACAATTCAAGGTAAGCCCTTCGCATCTCTGTCCTTTTTTATTTTTTTTTTTCTCAGCGACAAATTGCATACCGTTTTTGTTAGGGTTTCTTCGTTCGTTTATGCATCAGAATTCTGTGCCTTTTAAAAAAGTACGGGTTTACTTTTTGCCCCAATGCTGGATTACAACTTCTCTCAATTTCATACCTTTCTGTTTTCTTGCAATTCTGGTCCTGTTAGTTCATGACTTGACGCTCTGCTTGGTTGTTGACAAAACTTAGCATCAAGGTTCGAAATTTAGGGGGAAAACACTCCATCTTGGATTTCTCTTTTCTCGTTTTGGACTCAGAGTTTTCAACGTATGTTGGTCTAGTTATAAATTTGATATTTTCCAACTTCTATGTTTCGCACTGATCAATTGTAGCCTTTTTAAATCCATATAGATTCAATGTGGTATGAATAGGAAACAACAAGTAAGCCAAAAATATATCAGTGAAAGTTTCTTCTTTTCTATTATAATACAAATTCGTCTTTGTTTTCTGTCTCTTCTACTTAGTTGATCGGCATGTGATCACTGAATTCTAGATGTTTCTTGTTTTTTCTATTTCACATCTAAGTATATCATTTGAACTTTTTCGCTCTACTTGATTAGTTTCTATGGACTATCCAGAAGCACTTATTAATTCTCAAATGATTGCCAGGTCATGGCTACAAAGAAGATCATAGCAATTTGTCAATCTGGTGGTGAATTTGAGACTGACAAGGATGGCTCGTTGTCATATAGAGGTGGGGATGCTCATGCAATAGACATTGATGATCAAATGAAGTTTAATGACTTCAAGATGGAAGTAGCAGAAATGTTTAGTTGTAACATTGATGCTATGTCTATCAAATACTTCCTCCCTGGTAATAAGAAAACTCTAATTACTGTCTCCAACGATAAGGATTTACAGCGGATGATAAAATTTCATGGGGATTCTGTCACTGCGGATGTTTACATCATAATGGAAGAAATTGTTGCTCCTGATGTTTCTAACATGCCAGCCAGTAGGTAGTTTTCTTCATTTTTAAGCTAAAGCTTGATTGCAATTCTTGATTTATTGACATAATATTGAGAATTTTTTATTTCTTTTACAGGTCTAGTAGGACAACTTTGTCTGAAGCAGTGCCTCCTCTTGATCCACCTCTAGATGTTGTGGACAACATTGTGGATGATACCACTCAACCCAATCTTCCTCTCGGGGCCTCTCTTGATGTTGTTGACACCAATCATATCGATGCACACATTGATTTGCCACCTGAGATTTCTTCTATGCTTCCTCTTGCTGTTTCTGTTAATGAGAAGCATGCTAAAGGCGCTCAGCAGTGGCAGAATACAATTACAGGGGTTGGGCAAAGATTCAGTGGTGTTCATGAATTTCGTGAGTCATTACGTAAATATGCCATTGCACATCAGTTTGCTTTTAGGTATAAAAAGAATGATAGCCATCGTGTGACGGTAAAGTGCAAAGCAGAAGGCTGCCCTTGGAGAATTCATGCATCAAGGTTGTCAACCACCCAGCTAATATGTATCAAGAAGATGAATCCAACACATACTTGTGAAGGGGCTGTTGTGACAACTGGGCATCAAGCAACTAGGAGTTGGGTAGCTAGTATAATTAAGGAGAAGTTGAAAGTTTTCCCAAATTACAAACCCAAGGATATCGTCAATGACATTAAACAGGAATATGGGATACAACTGAACTACTTTCAGGCTTGGCGTGGGAAAGAAATTGCCAAGGAGCAACTTCAAGGTTCGTATAAGGAGGCATATAGTCAGTTACCATTTTTCTGTGAAAGGATAATGGAGACCAATCCTGGCAGTTTTGCTACGTTCACCACTAAGGAAGATTCAAGTTTCCATCGCCTCTTTATCTCATTCCATGCCTCTTTGTGCGGTTTTGTACAAGGTTGCAGGCCTCTCCTTTTTCTTGATAGCATACCTTTGAAGTCCAAATATCAAGGCACATTGTTGGCAGCAACTGCTGCAGATGGGGATGACAGTGTATTTCCTGTTGCTTTTTCTGTCGTAGATGCAGAAACCGATGATAACTGGCATTGGTTTTTGTTACAACTGAAATCAGCTCTGTCAACATCTTGTCCTATAACATTTATTGCAGACAGACAGAAGGGTTTAAGGGAATCTATCTCTGAGATTTTCAAGGGTTCATATCATGGTTATTGTCTGCGCTACTTAACTGAGCAGCTCATTAGAGACTTGAAAGGGCAGTTTTCCCATGAGGTGAAACGGCTTATGATTGAAGACCTTTATGCCGCAGCTTTAGCACCTAGACCTGAAGGCTTTCAGAGGAGTATTGAGAGCATCAAAAGTATTTCGCTGGAAGCTTACAATTGGATCATACAAAGTGAGCCCCAGAAATGGGCAAATTCTTTTTTCCAGGGTGCTAGATATAACCACATGACATCAAACTTTGGGGAACTCTTTTATAGTTGGGCATCGGATGCACATGAATTACCTATAACACAGATGGTTGATCTCATACGGGGAAAGATTATGGAGTTAATTTATACCCGGAGGGCTGATTCTGATCAGTGGTTGACAAGGCTGACTCCATCCATGGAGGAAAAGCTGGAAAAAGAGAGCTTGAAAGTCCGTCCCCTTCAAGTGCTACTGACTAGTGGCAGCATATTTGAGGTTCGTGGTGAGTCTGTTGAAGTGGTTGACATGGATCGTTGGGATTGCAGTTGTAAAGGTTGGCAACTTACTGGTTTACCATGCTGCCATGCTATTGCTGTTATCAGTTGCATTGGACGAAGCCCATATGATTATTGCTCCAGATACTTTACAACTGAAAGCTACAGATTAACCTATGCGGAGTCAGTACAACCCATTCCAGATGTGGACAGGGCTCTGCAGAAAGATTCTTCCCAAGCTCTAGTGACTGTAATTCCTCCACCAACACGTCGTCCACCAGGTCGACCTACTACAAAGAAAGTTGGATCACAAGAGGTAATGAAGCGTCAACTCCAGTGCAGTAGATGCAAGGGTCTTGGGCACAACAAGTCCACATGCAAAGAGCTCTTGTAGAGGACACTGTAAGTATGAGCTTTTTCTCATATAAAGCTTGCACCACTTATCAGTGGAATACATCAATAGTTAGTGGCATGGCATTATTCCTCGGCATATAGGATCTAAGACTGGATTTCATGGTCAGAGAGCATGTTTCTTTAGCAAGCTTGTGTGTGTAGCTTTTTGTTTGCATTTACTTGCAGTATCCATAAGTGTATCCTACTGTTTGTATGGCACATGCTTGTGTCTATACTGCATGGGACCCTATAAGTTTTTGTTGAGTTTCCACATACCAGTTGGTAGATCATCCACAGTCATCACTTAACTGTATACGTACAAGGATTTGCTTTCCTCATATTGCTGTCTATAGGGAATATTTTTGATGAGTTAGCTGAATTCTGTGGATGCTGATAGCCATTGATAACTGAAAGATTACCTTTTGGCTTTATCCTGTTTTTAAGGTTTGTTGGTATTGCTATTCAACTAACTTGTCCTCTTACATACATTTTGTTTTATAGGGATCAGATCAAGGATCAAGTGCATCAGATTCTGTACATCTAACAAGTCTTTGGAAGTAGTTGAAAGACACGGAGGGAGCAGTGCTGTTAATATTAATAATGAGATCAATTGTTAGTGATGTATCTAATGGTAGTTATTCTATGTCATTTATTCTTTATTAGGTGTCCTTCTAACTCCAGTTGGTTCCTAGTGAAAGGTTATGATTAATGACCATGGCAATAATTAGTATGAAAACAATGGTTCTTAAAACTACCTGTTCCTACCTTGTTGATGTACATAGGTGGATATTTGGATAAGATGGCATCTGGTTTTTTGACACCTGCTTTATGTAATGCTGTTACAGTAGAAACAAGAAGCCAATGTTCATGATGGAAAATCAAAGACTGGGGGTTCAGAGCTCTACACTTGCTTAGAAATGTATATAAATCTGGGTCGTGGGATGCTAGTTTAGTTACTTGCTTGTCTCCTTCCATCTCAAGCAACTGTAAATTTGTTTTTGCTTTCCTGTTTAACATAAATAATAATGATAATAATAATAAAAAGGGACAGAACGGAAATGACAGGGACGATGGTGAGGAATTGAGGTTGGTGTCAACCAAAACGTGCACAAGGGTTGGTTTGCAGTTGCAGTCAGATTCCCTCTGGTTTTGACTTTGTACAGGAAAAACTAAAACGAGATTTAAAGTTTTAATGAAGTTGTTGCTTGTTTGATAGAAAATACGACGTCGGTGTGCTTTGTTTAGTATGCATGCGTAAATCTACTACCGATGCTCTCAAATTGCGGTATTACCATATATATATATATATATATATATAAATGTGTGTGTGTGTGCATTTATTATATACAATTACGGTTCCGCTGGGGTATGGTGCCCTCTCATAAACCCTAACAATAAAGAAAAAGAGGTGGTGTAAAACCTCAGAGACCAGAGGGCAGAAGAAGGCAGAGGCCATGACTATGACTCTAGGTAGGAATAATATGAGCATGAACCTCGCCACCACCACCACCAAACTCACCTGCCAAACCCTGGGCAATCCATCCAAAGAATGCAGCAACTGCGGTGTCCACGTGCCCTACTTTCTCCACCAGGTTCGCCTTCTCGGCATCCAGCGCCGCCTCTGCACCTCCTGTGTCCTCCGACTCCACCCAAGCTCCTTCTGTCCTGCCTGCTTCGCCTTCTACGGCGGCACCCTTCCCCACCCTTCCAAGCGTATCGCCTGCTCCAACTGCTCCTCCTTCACCCACTCTCACTGCGCCGGTGACAACTTGCTATCGTCCTACCTATGCCCACCCTGCAAGGACTCCTCTTTCTCTTTCTTTCCTCTCAAGGACAATAAGATTGACAAGAAGCTCGCTCTCGCCTTGCTCTGTGCCGCCAAGATTGCCTCCTCCTCCATGGGGAAGGCCCTGACCGTAGCGTGGACCGAGGCTGACAGGAAGGTAAGGGAGGCGGCGCTTGCTAGAAAGCGGGCAAGGGAGGCCCTGGAACATCTCCTCCATATTACACGTGAGGAGAGGGCCAGAAAGAAGGAGAATGAGAATGTCTCCGCGGACCTCTCGGATGCCAATCTTGCCAAGGTTGAGGACTTGGACTTGGACATGGACACCGGTGACGGTGATGGTGATGGAGATATCGATCTTGATCTTGTGCGCCAGTTGGAAGATAGTCTCGTTAAGGACGAGGATATTGATTGTAAATTCAATTGAGTTTCTATTTCATTTTTCTGGAGGCATCAAGCTTGAAAACAAGGCTGTACATCGATTTGAAATTCTGATTGGTTTTCTAACTCCGTTTAAGCCACAACTGGTGGTTTGCAGATGGGTTGATACCAATGAGTTTCTGACCCTGAGATAGTAAGACGACTCCTGATTGTCTCCCCCCTTTTTTCATGTTTTCCTTTGTGTTTTGATTTCTTCTTCTATTGTTTAGTAGATGATCATACAACTCTATACTGTAAAACGTATACTTTTTTGGTTATGAGAACTGACGATCCATGCAGATGTTTGTGGTATGGGCAAAACAGCTTAACTCTGTTTCTGCAGTTCTTTTCTTTTTCTTTCCCGCTGCAGCTGATGGCCGATTCCAACTATTCAGATCTTTGGTTGTTTGTTTCCACTCGACTGCTTTGTTAATTATTCAGAAACAGCATTTGTCAATGTCAGGGCATTGATGTATTGAATTTTGAAACCATGTCACATAGTTAATGAACTTAATACAGAGTATGCATGCAATTTCGCATGGCCCTTCTCATGCCAAATCCCAACACTAGTATCCTTAAATTTTCTATTTACCAGGGCGTTGCCCGTTTGGGAGCTCGGTTTATTTGGGAAAAAAAAAAGAAAACAAAACAAAATCTTTTAGAAGAGAGTGCATGAAAACGGCAATCTCTTTTTCAGCAGCATGGGCGTGGTTGCAGGGAATCAATGATGGGCCAGAACCCAAGGCAAAAGGGACTATTATGCACATATAGAGGGCAGTCCCAGCCCAATGTCGCTCTGCAATTTCATGACTCAATTTTCACTCAGGCTCATTCTGCACTGGCCTTCCATTCTAGTCTTCTATCACGGAAAACTATATCCCCGGTGACATTGCGAAGAAAGGAGCTGGAAAGAACTTCCATCCATCTTCATCGGCAATGGAACTAATCAACGGTATCTGGCCACAGTAGTCATGCCATGCTGAGTGCTATATCTTTGAACAGAGATCTCACATGGTTGTTGAAACTGCTACCAGTTGAGTGTTGGAAATTGGGCAGTGCCTCTTTTCACTTGTTAATGTACTAGTTGATATCAGATTGAATACATTGCCATGCCAAAATAGAAGCAGTCACCTGCAAAGGAGAGCGGAATGAGGGTAAATTTCCAGCAGTTGGAGGGTTGAAGGCTTATGATCTTCAACAACTTGTCCCGCTCCCTACAAACTCCCAGGTTTACATATTCCCCCAAATATGTCCTGCTCTTCTGGATCAATAAATGATCTCATATAGAATCTGAACTTTAGATACCATAATTCCCTACTTGCTGATAACCAATATCTAAAAGAAATATTATTCTTTCGATGTAAAAACAGGATGTACATAGTTATCTGTTCCTCCCAACCGTGCACATATTAAGCACTTCTGAAGATTTTGACATATGTATGTTCATTTGACATAAGCAAGGACATTATAATGTCTACTCAAGACTAACTAACCTCGCATGACCACAATTACAATGCCATTGAAGACAGATCTGTCACACAATGCCTATCAGAGCCATGAAACTAGGTCATGATTTAGTTTTGGTCCTCCTGCAGGTGAGAATGAAGGCACAACCTGCAAATTTAGAGTTGGGACTGAATGTACCATGGACACATGGCACAATCAAAAAAGCATATTGAATATCAAGCTTTCAATCACTTCCCCAATCCCTCAGCAAGAATGTTGCTAACATTATCCTGTTCCGTTGAATTTTCATACATTGTTGATCCCCTACTTGTTACCTCTTTGACGTTGGATCCAATCAACAATGCATGATTTGTAGCATCTGGGACCCAACCCTTTTCCAACATCAAATCTAACAGAAGACAAGCCTCACTCTTGCAACCTTCTTTCCAAAGGCCATTAATCAGTAGATTATACATAGCTGATTCCGGAATTTCCATTCTAGAAATAATTTTATTAATATCTTTCGACAGCAAATGCAAGTGAGAATGGTTAGCTAAACAAGACAAAAGAGCATGCATTGCCTCTGAATCAGGCATGAGGCCCTCATTAAGCATTAACTTGAAAAACAAAGCACATTCCTTGAATCGATTCAGGGTACTCATACTCCGTATGAGGATGCAATATGCTTCTGCATTAATAGCACAACCCCCTATCAGCATTTGGGAAACCATTACCAAGACATCTTTAGCCCTTTCTGATTTATGCAAGGCAAGTATGATAGTGGTGTAAGTCAAACTCGTGCAAGAAGTACCAGAATAATAAGCCAAAGATCTCATCTTGATTGCTTCATCCACCTTTCCTACATCACATGCAGCCTTGATCAACATATTGAATGTGGTGGCTTCAAGGAGGCATCCACTTTTAGACATGTAGTAGTATACTTCAACAGCCTCTGTAATCTTTTCTAGCCTGCAAAGGCTTTCTACTAACCTAGAATAACATATTAATCCAAACCCCAGCATTTGGAATGAATGTAATAAAATAGCTCTAAAGCATCCTCATACTTGTTCAATTTACAATTACCAACAACAAGCGCTGCAAATGTGCCACAATCAGGAACTAATGAGTGGACAATCATTCTTCCAAGAAGTTCATAAGCTTTCTTGATACCTACATTCTCACAAAGCCATCTTATAAGAATATTCCAAGAATCACAATCAGCTATGCCCCCTTCAGACATCTTCTCAAGCAAATCTTTTCCCAGTAAAAATTTACCAGCCCTACAGCAACCTTCGAGCAATGCTTTATGTGGAGAAGTCAAGTTACCACAGTTATTCTCCAAGAAATGTATTGCCTCAATATATTTTTCCCCTTCACAAAATCCATTCACTATATCCACGAATGAATCGACAGGAGGAATCTCACCAATTTCTATCATCTCTTGAAGAACATTAGTTGCATCATCTAAATGACGGTTCATACATAAACAACAAATCAATTTCCTGCAAATTAGTGAATCTGGCACTAAATTAGATGCTCTCATCAGCCTAAATAGCTGCATTCCCTGTTCTAGTCTGTTCTCCTGACAAAACAATGGCACAATGCAGGAATAGAAGCTCAAATCTGGCAGACACCCAAGCTCCAACATTTCATGAAAAATGAGCACTGCCTCATCAACTCTTCCATTCACAATAAGACCTTTTATAACAATCTCAAAGGTCCTACCATTAGGACTACAACCCTTTTTTCTCATCCTCCTAAACTGATCCAAACCTGACTCCACCCTATTGGTCTCAAACAAAACCTCCAACAAAGAGTTCAATGTATCGACAGTGGGTAAAACTCCTGCTTTCACCATCTCCTTGTAAACAAACAATACATGTTGGAAATCTCTTTTTTCTTTAACAAGAGCACCCAATAAATCATTAAATACATTAACAGAGGGATTATAGCCACCTAATGTCATATGCACAAGGACCCGACTCGCCTCATTTAGCCTAGAATGTCTAACGAATGTATCAATCAAAAAAGCAAGAGCCTCCTCCGTACCTGCACATTTATCTCTTGCCCAATTCAGACAAAAATGGTCCATTTCCTTAATATTTCCAGCCAAACCCAGCTTCAAAATGATATGGTAATAGGAATTAGCGGTGTGGTTAAAGCGTTTCTGTAAGGCAGCCCATTTGAAAATCTTGAGAGCAGAGTTCAAATCTTGTGTTTTATCCAAAACCCGGATTAAGCTATCTGGGTATAGGTTATTCCTCAAAAACTTAATCTTTGCTTCAAAATCGTCAACATAAAAGGGGTTTGGGTCGGTTTCAGGATTCAATAGGACAGAATTGGCGTAAGAAATGGAGAAATAGCGGCCAGGTAAGTTGAGCCATCGAGGGAGTTTGCTGGAAAACTTCAAAGTCGATAGCTTTAGAACCATCGGATTTGGAGGTACATATCAGCGGTTAAACAAGATGGGGAAAGAAAAGTAGACGAGACGACTGACCTGAGAACTGATGCACCAAAGAGCTAT
>NW_018397259.1:10573744-10577867 GCF_002168275.2 Theobroma umbraticum | reverse complement strand
CTGATTACTTAGCGTTATAATACTGTCATTATGTTTCTTCATCAAACTATGATGCCCTAATGATGGTATTATGTGCTATGTTGATTGAGTTGATCTGTCCTAAAATGGCTTCTTTTTTTGGCATCTTGATCTTTTAAAGTTGTTAATGATGCACATATCTTTTAGCATGTCTTTTGGCTTTTCCTCTTTGGTTATTTTTGGCGGAGCCCATCAAAGGAAAGGTGACCAGGTGTTTCTGATCTTCTTTTAATGTTTGCTCTTTATTGTAACTTAAGTAAGTCAGGAAATTGTTGTCTTTACACATGAGATAAGCTAGGTTGGTCACACAATCATACTTTATGCAGCCATACAACAGTATCATATTTTGCCAACTAATAAATTTACTTGTTTGATGCATTATTCGAAAGCTGGTCTTATTGACTTATAAATTCTTCTCCATCTAAGAAATTTGAAGCATGATGGAAACTGCTTCCACTTTTGTTAAGGTAACTTAACTAGTTTAACTGAGGAATGTTTATGACTTTAGTGTAAAAACAATAAGTCCTTTTTTCATAACACTCTTGATTAATTTTTAAATTCCTGTTTTTTGGTCAAAATATTTGTATAAGAACTTGAATTTCATTTTACTTAGTAGTAGGATTATCTGCTAGAAATTCTTTTCAAGTGTGATCTGACTGTGTGCTTTTTGAATTATATTGGCATATGATCCAATTTAAGTTTCTGCAATTTAATCTAGTCATTATATTGAATGGTAAAGCCAAAATGATATTTGAATGAAGATGCTAAACTTTAACCTCATGTCTAATGATGTCTTGATTTGATGGTAACATTGCAGCAATTGAGACATGTGCTGGTATCCCCTTCACTAATTGCTGTCAAGGAAACCTCCCTTTATTTTGTTTAAAGTTGGAGATTATCCTTCCTCTTCATTGTAGACAATGGTCGAGAAACACAGAACTTGGAAATAAAATCTTTAAACAACTTGACATATTTTATGGATTTTGTATAGAAGGCACCAAATGAGGTAGCAATTTTAATTACAACTTGATAGTTTCCATCCCCGGAGATCTATTTTTACAAGTGTGCTGTCAGATCATAATTCGATTTTCACTAATTTCATTCTTAAAGAAGGTCAAATATGTCCTTACGTATTGAAAAGAAAATGATCTATTGTGAAATGCACGGTGCATGCAATGAAATGCAACACTGTGATGGGTATTAGCACTAATATGTTGCCTTCAACTTTGAAGGCTACGAGGCTATCTTGGGCCTGCATTTATAATCTTTTTCTACTTCATTATCTATTTTAGCTTTCATGTAAAGTGTCTCTTTTTGTGTTACTGCTTCAATGATTTTCAATTTTGTTTAGCCTAATCCCCTTCTAGGATTCTAATACGAGTTCATAATGTAACTCTCAGTACCTCAGCGAATTGGATGATCTTAGATCACAGCTTTCAGTCACTCAAGCAACTGCTGATGCCAGTGCTGCATCAGCTCAGTCAGCACAGCTTCAGTGTTTAGCACTTATAAAGGAATTGGATGAGAAGAATAGTTCACTGAGAGAGCATGAGGATCGTGTAACTAGGTTAGGAGAGCAACTAGATAATTTGCAGAAGGATCTCCAGGCAAGGGAATCTTCCCAAAAGCAGCTGAAAGATGAGGTCTTGAGAATTGAGCATGATATCATGCAAGCTGTTGCTAAGGCAGGAGCAAACAAGGACTGTGAGCTCAGGAAACTGTTGGATGAGGTTTCTCCCAAGAATTATGAAAAGATTAATAAACTTTTGATTGTTAAGGATGAAGAAATAGCCAAACTGAAAGATGAAATCAGGATTATGTCTGCCCACTGGAAGCTCAAAACCAAGGAATTGGAATCTCAGGTATTTTCATGCATCTGCATAAGTTGCCTTGAAAAAAGCATCCCTTGAATTTGATAACCAGGTTACATTTTTTTATTTATTTAATATATTTTTTAACGATTGATTTTGTCTATTTCATGGAGCAGTTAGAGAAACAGCGACGAGCTGATCAGGAACTGAAAAAGAGGGTGTTGAAATTGGAATTTTGTCTCCAGGAAGCTCGTGCTCAGACACGAAAACTCCAAAGGGTAATTTTAATATCTTGCTTCTTAGAGTTCTAGTGATTGTCTGCTGCTAGTGAGTTCTCCACCGCTGTGCTGTTTCTTAAATATTGTTTGCATCAAAATTCAGAACTGAAACTGCTTGGATTGCTAATTTGTTTAGATCCCTGTTTGAACTAACTGTCCATTAATGGACTGCACCCTCAGTTCAAGTTGGCCCATTCCTTATGCTGAATCACTCATGGTTACTGAACCAAGTGTACCAATTTTCCTTCTAGTAAAAATGGCTCCTGATACAATTTTCATTGCATAAATAATGGTTGAGGGTTCTATTGTTCACTTTAAACATTCGACTATGTTACTTCTATATATCGGGCCAACTCTGAACTTGGATAGCCTCTGCAAACATATTCCCCTTTGCATGTTGAAGTTCTTTCTTTCTCCTTTCACAAAACTACCACTCTTTTATGGAGTCTTCTTCAGTTGCATGTTGTACAATGTGCTCATCCTACCTATTTTGGCAGATGGGAGAGCGCAGGGACAAAGCTATAAAAGAACTTCGAGATCAGCTGGCAGCAAAACAACAATGTGGAGCTGGGGGTGCTGAGAAACAGAATTTCTGGGAAACCTCTGGTTTCAAGATTGTAGTTTCTATGTCAATGTTGATCTTGGTGGTGTTTTCAAAGCGGTGATTTCATCTTGTTATGTAGGTGTTGTGTATAATGAAATACCTGAAGAGTTTAGGAAAGCCGTAGAGCCATTGCCCTTGTAGAAAGGCTTGTGGATGTAGTACAGAATCTCAGTATCAGTCGAAATACCATCAATCCTTATGGTGGTGATTTCACTGCTAGGCCTATAACATGCATGAGAATTGCTCTTACTTTTTCCTGTATCCCCATTATTGCTCACTGGCTGCACTGCACGTTATCATGATGAGCAAACATCCCCAATTCTTCATGCTTTATACTGTGTTGCAAGGATTACATTACATAAATGAACGTCACGCCTGGCACCTGTCCTGGAACTGGAAAAATCCCCTGGCATTATGCTAATAAAATAACAGTAACATGCGTTATTGCTGTTATGAATGTGATCTGGGTGGTGAGGTTGTTGATCTGAATTATTATTGAAGTCAAAATGTTTGGTACGAGAATGATGGCCTCTTCTCTTTATATGGAATTTGATGAGTTGCGAGTACAGCTGGAATCCAATGCCATAATGTAGCCGTTAGGTTTGTTTCATATGAAACAAACAATATGTTGTCTTTAATCTGAATAGCCTTTTTTTCATGCTACAATTGCGTTTGTTTGCTGTCAGTGTTTTTGACTTCTTGGCTAAAAGCTTTTTGATTTTGTGTAGTCCTAGTGTCTGCCAGACCACCTACGCTATTGGCATAATGAAGGGAAATAAAACTTGGGTGCACGATTGTGCTGAGGGAAAATAATATGCCATCATGTTCTTAATTTTGCCACTCTCTAAGCTAATGTTTATCTCCACAAATCTTGCTTTATGTGCACACTCTTTCTTGGCACACAAGGGATTGCTGATAGTAGCAAGGGTTGAATTTCAGATTTACTGTAAAATGTAAAATGGATTTTAATGGCCTTGTTTGCACTCAATATGGTTATGCCTTAAGGGTACTATACTATTTCTGCCACTAATGCAATCTGGTGTTGAGATTTCTAATAATTTGATCAAGCATCCATCTCAAACCTACAAATTCTACTTGATAAAGATATACAAGATCGTCAGTACCCATTCTACATGCCTGCAAACTTAATATCTTGTATGTTCCATGTGAAAATTACTTTATACCATGAGCAAGAAACATCTCTACATCCTGGGCGGCTTATGTAGGGCGGTGAACGTCTTCAACAGGACCTGGCTTGCTATGACCGGTCACTTAGGAACTCAAGTCCTGTTTCTTTTCCCCAGAAAGATGATTTTGTAAACAGCTTGAAGCATGAGCTTTCTGACCTGTTTATGTACATGGCTAGGCGCTCAATTCTACACGTCTAGGAAGATTACTCCAGCAACAGAGGA